>NW_009725484.1:118509-174626 GCF_000703405.1 Apaloderma vittatum
AGCCCATGCCAGAGCAGGACTTCTGTGACACTATGGGGCACTCACACTGGAGCAGTTTCCCCTGAACGACTGCACCCCATGGAGAAACTCGTGTTGTGGCAGTTTGTGAAGAACTGTCACGTTGGAGAAAGGTGTATGAAGATCGTCTCCCATAAGAGAGACCCAACCACGGCCCAGGGGAAGTATGAAGAGTCCTTCCCCAAAGGAAGAAGCAGTGGTGGAACCAGCATCGGATGAACTGACCACAACTCCCATTCCCTGTACCCCTGTGCCACTTGGGGGAAGGAGGTGGACAAATTGGGATTGATGTTAAGCCTGGGAAGAAGGGAGGGCTGAGAGGAAGGAGTTATTTTTTTAAAATCTGTTTTTATTTCTCATTACTTATCTCTGATTTTGATTGTTAAATAAATTTAACTTATTTCCCCAAAGTCAAGTCTGCCTTGTCTGGGATGGTAGCTGCAGGTGATCTCCTCGTCCTTATCTCAAACCATGGGCCCTTCATTATATTTTCTTCCCCATCTAGCTGAGAAGCGGGAGTGACAGCGTGGCTGTGGTGGACACCTGACCACCAGCCAGGGTCAAATCACTACAGTCGTGAAATTTAATGCAAATATCATGGTACTGGTAGAGACTGTAATATATATAAGCTTGCGTAATGGCACATACAGTACATATACCATACATTTTTTAGGACAAGTTATCATAGGCTAGGATTTAGTGGATGGTTTCTAACTGTAATCTCAATTGAAACGTTTGGAGTAGGACTTTGCTAACATTTTTCACCTTGTCTTCCATTTGGTACTTGTAAAGAATGCCAGACAGGAGAGACTTCTGGGAAACAGTTCTGAAATCAATAAAAAATGTGTGAAATAAGTAGGAATTCCATCCAGAAAGGAGAGGGATTTAATGTTTTATTCAAACTTTTAAGAAATCATTCTAAACCACAGGCTAAACTTTCTTCAAAGTTAAGGTTCCAGAAAGCTTGCACTGACTGAGAAGATACACAGAAATATGCAAATATAGTGAAGGTTACAGTTCCTTCTGCAATGTTGGCTGCTCTCATGAGCGAGATAATAATGTGTCACTGTAGTCCAGAAGCACAGTTGCAATCTCTTGAAAAGATGAAGAAAATGTGGCTTCAGTAGGAATTGACTGACAGATAATGTCTTTAGGCTTTTTGATGGCTATGAACTCTGTCTCTTTCTCGCTAATGAAGGTAAAAACTGACAGCCCCACAGAGCTGATATGGTCATACAAGCTTCTGTCATAGGAGAAAGCAGCTCTCATGCCAGAGTGGCACAAAGTCAGCTTTTTAAATGGAAATTAATTATCTTTTTTTAGCTATTTTGAATTTAGGCTGGACAGAAGATGAGGGGAAAGAAAAAAAAGAGTTTGGCTAGGCATATGTGAACTCTTGCCTTGAAATTCAATTTTTGACAAATTCATGGATCTAATTTTGTGCACTTTCACCCAAATCTCCCATAAAGGCAATGTGAGTTCTGAGTGCCCAAAGAAAGCAAAGATCTGCCTCTTGGTGCTGTAATGAGATAAAGCACCATAACAAAATCTGACAGTTATTGACAAAAAAAAGCTCTAAAGCACTTAAAAAGAGTAACACTGAGAAAACTTGACAAAGTGGCACGTGGCAATCTCACAGAGGCAACTCATGAACTGTTGCACATAGTCATGTCCCATTGGCCAATGTAGCAGCAGGATTCTCCATCCTATTTCTAAAGGTCATGAGAGTAAATCTGCATGAGATTGCCTTTGAAGATAGTGGGAGAAAAAGGAATAGGGTGTACTCCCTAATTGCCCCAGAAACAGGTGTGATTTTAGCTTCAGAAGACAAGATGAGGCCAAGGCAGTACTCTGCCACATCTCATTTGCAAAAGCTGTAGGCACCCTTTTCTTGTGTCATCTCTCTGGCATGACCTTCTGACTGCAGCTTCCCTCCTTTGAGCTCATGTCCAGCCTAAGGCAGACATCAGGGTGACCTTGTCAGTCTGGGTCCTGCACCAGACCTTGGCAAAGAGCATTGCAAGACTTAAGGCAGAGGGAAGATGCATCCTGGAAAAGGAACTTTTGCTTTCTTAACGTTTAGATTAGCTCTGCCAACATCTGCGGAGACAAGGATGCCTTGTGGGCATCCTCAGCCACTTACAGGGAGATTGCAGAGGTATTTACTAGCTGGCATCTTGGTGAATGGATCTTGTGACAAAGGACAAAAAAAAAAAAGTTGAGGTAATTGCTGCTTTGCTTTGCCTCAGTTTTTAGTGGTAAGACCTGCCATCTCATCTCCCAGTTTCCTGAGCCTACACAGACCACATGAGAGTGCAGCACTACCCTTTGCAAGGGAAGAAGGAGTTGGGCATTGCTTAAGCCAATGGGGCATGCTGAAGGCCATGAGCTCAGATGGGCTGCGTTTGAGGGTGTTAAGCAAGCTGGCCGATGCTATTGCAAGGCCTCCTTCCATCATACTTAAAAGGCTGTGGTGATTGGCACAGTTTCTGTTGAATGAGAAGGTGGCAAATGTCACACCTGTCTCCAAGAAGGGCAAGAAAGAGGATGTGGGCAACTACAAACTGGTCAGCCTCACCTTAGGCCCTGGGGAGATTATGGAGAAAATCTATCTGGAAGCCATTCCCAGCTACGAGAGGTAGCTGTTTGGGAACCACCAAAAAAAAATTCCTTCCTCTCTGCCCCCAACACTGTCCCTGATGAAGACAATACAAGGCAAGCCAGATGGTTTGAAATATCTGAGGAATGAGATCCTTCAGGTGAAGTCTTCCACATTTTTAATCTGTTAGATTGCATCTATGGTCATAATATCCTTGTGGCAGGCATATGTCTTTCTGCAATGAGGCTGCTGCTGCTGCTGCTCTCTTTTCTGCATAGCCTGAGCATTCTGAGTGGAGGTGCTTGTTTTCTGCTGTGAAGTAGAGAAGGGTTAAGGTGTTTAACAGCAGGTTTTAGTCTTGTGACTTCAGCCTTTCCCTGCAAAAGTCATAAAAGCATCTATAAAATATTTTATTTTTGCAAATTCTCTTAAAGCTGTCACATAATCACTGCCTGCTTTTCACTCCCTGACTGGGCAGCTGTTGTAGTTCTGGGAAAAGTACGTGAAGAAAACTGTAGAATATTAATGAACAGTAAAATTATAGTAACAAAAATTGGTTATGCTGGTTTATTTCTCATAAATATTGCTCCTAGTCCTCTTTATCCAAGAGATGTTTCTATGCTAAAAGCATAGTGTCCTGGTTAGTTTTTAATTCTGATACCCTCTTCCATTTTCCAGACATCCTTCAGACACACACATACCCATCCCAAGGAAGCAGCAATCCAGTAAACACCACTTACACCACCAGACTGTCAGTAAAATGTCGATATAAATGACCAAGTGACAAATAAAATCTCTTCCCTAAATCAGTTTAACCTTTGTTTAATATTTGCTGACACGTATCAGCAGTGACAAGTGCAATCTGTAACACAGAGCAGCTTGGAGGTGTCTCCCCACCTGAACATAGACACGTCCTAAAATTGTGGGAAGATCATTTCAGGCAGAGCTGGGAGGATAGCTGAAATACAAGAGCATAAAGTCTCATTTGCTCTTACAGTATGCAAGACCAATGATAAGTTTGTGCAAGCCACCTGAACGGAATGAAACTCTGTGTCACTCCAGGGACTATGCCACACAATATGACCAGTCGTACAAACACCTCCTCATCCTGAGCATAAGTGACAGAAGTTCATGTTTTTTACAGAGAGAGAGAAATCAAATTAGTGCGAGTATATTTCACTGCATATTCTGCTGTTACTGGTTCATGTCCTGCTTTCATAGACAGAAGAAGTAAGAAAAAGGTTGTCCTGTAGCCTGTGGTAAAATGTTGGAATAAACATGCTCCTTCTACTTTTACTGGGTAGTGCTCATAATGGATCAAAGCACACTTCCTTCAGTTTACCCACGTAATGTACATAGAAGAAAGTTTGCCTCAGGAGTCTGAGATGATAGATTCACAGATTAAAGTTTCACGTATGACTTACAGTGTTAGGAAGAGGAAAAAAAAAGAGAAAAGTTCAGTGCTAGAATCTTAGAAGAGTCTGTGGATGCCACATCTCGAAAAACACTGCATGGACCAAAAATGTGCTGTTTAAAAATACTATGCTAGTTGTATTTAATGGAAGTTGTCTCTTCTACAAGATGCAGCAGATCAGGATTTTCTCTGTGTCTGCTTCCAGGTAGTAGATAATCTTGTCTGTGTAAGCCTCAAGGAGGTCAGAAGCTGATTTAACAGCCTTATCTTTCTGTTAAAGAAACCTTATTCCTAAAGGTATAATATAAGCGCTCACGTAGGTAATGAACTATTGAACCTTTCCTGAGAAATCATGAGTATGAGCCTATCTTACCTTGAAAGAGCTGAAAATGCTTTCCAGCTTCTGAGAGTCTTGCAGCCATAAAATCAGTTGAGTCCTAGCTGCAGCTTCTACACGACATATCATGAGATATAACTTTTCATTATGTAGTGAGCTTTTATGGGTCTCAGGCTGTCTCCTGGGTATGGTTAAGCAGGGACAATATGCTTTCCATGAAGTTGCTGTTTTACCTCTCTAGGCCTCCTGGCATAGCCCCCTCTATCCAGTTAAGCATGTTCAGAATGAAGTCCTCCTCAGGAATGAGGCAGGAGGAAGAAGGAAACCAAGTGCTCACAGGAATTTAGTAGCTGTCTTTAAGCAACATCACAGACATCTCTCCTCTACCCTTAAAAATCATCAGGATTGGTGATGCTGAATACAGGTTCCTCTCAGACTTCTCCTTCACTGATCTGCTTCTCACTCTCCGTTAGTCTTCCTTCTAACCCGTTGCATCTTCTTCATTATCTACCAAAATAATATTGGAATCCATGGACAGTAGTTTTGCTTCCTTTTCCTTGGTGCTCTCATTCGTTTCTGCCAGTGACCTGGTTTTTGTTTTCAAGACAAGCCTTTTTTTTTTTCCTTCTGTGCAAGTTTGTTTTTCATCCCTACTTTTATTCATTCTCCATGACAAATATTATCACTTCTATTCTTTTATGCTGCATCTGTATTTACCTTGCTTGCCAATATTTTCCTTCCTAAATCACTTTATTCTGTTCTTCAGCCCATCCCAACAAACATTAATCAGCACTTTGAGTCTTAACATGTCACTATTTATTCTTGCATCAGATTGGGTTTTCTCTACTAAAAAGCCTATTTTCTCCAAAGGTGGTAATAACTGCCACAATCTTTCCTCTCAAACCCTTATTCAGCTTCTTTGTTCTTCATCCTAGTTTCTAATACATGTCATACTTCAGCTATCACCCTTTCCCTCTCACTTTTTATTTCACTTTTACATCCTTCCCTTCCCTTCCCTTCCCTTCCCTTCCCTTCCCTTCCCTTCCCTTCCCTTCCCTTCCCTTCCCTTCCCTTCCCTTCCCTTCCCCTTCCCTTCCCTTCCCTTCCCTTCCCTTCCCTTCCCTTCTCTTCCCTTTTCTCCATGAACTACTTTTTTCACTTGAGTTTCTATTACTCAGTCATGCAACCATTCTTATATTTTCTAAATAACTTATTTCCTGTTGTAATCCCACCTCTCTTTCTCCACCTTTTTCATGAGAAGCCATTAATTTGTTCTCCTGCATTGGCTCTTTTCTTCCTGGTAGTTATGTTTTAACATGGGTAAAGAGATCCTTAGCACAGTATCCAAAAGCAGTAAATGCTTGAGACTGGATGATACTATAGAGATAATAGACTTGATCTCTATTAGCATTTATCTCATCCTTGCTCCTCTATTTTTTATGACCTCCTCTCTAGATGTCCTGTGCAGAGACAGCTGAAAATTACTGTTTAAAATTAAGATAAGCAAGTATTTCTGGAATTTTTTAATTCTCTGGGAAACACTGATTGAAAACAGAGAAGATTTTTGTACAAGATACTGTGCCCACACCCCTCACCATCCAATTTTCAGTCGCTAAGCAAGCCCTGCCCCTTCCTGCTTGTTTCCACTCACAGACTGCCCTGTTCCCAGCACAGCTGGCAGTGCAGCCACATGGTGAGACAGGTAAGGGAACTGATCCAGCTGAAAAAAATATTTCTTCAAACTGAGATCCTTTGGGGCAAATCAGTTCCCTCACTTGGTTTGGCATGGAGCCACACAAACAACTGTGCTGGAGCAAGAGGCTAGCTTGGGTGTGGGAGTAGTATCTGTGGGTGAGGCGGGCACTCTATGCTTCAGACTAGCTTCAGCAATACCTACCAGTACGTGTGAAACCACAGCCTGACATGGAAAACAAAACTGCAGTAATCAATTGGTTTTGTTCCCTACATCCATTAGTACCTGCCTCTCACTTACAGACAAGTTTGTTTGATTTTGCTAGGCAACAAGGAAGCAAATGCATCGATTTGGTCTCAGATTAAAAGTCAATGACGGCTGCTCAATAAAGAAATCTCTTAGGTCAACTAGAAGGCACCTGGGATGGGAACTGCAACATGGAGAGCATTCATTGCAGCTAGATAGCTGCTCCCACCACAGTATTCCTTTGGATGCCGAACTAACATAGTTTGGTATGAGCTGGTCATCAGACGTTGAATGACTACATCTCTATCAATGCTGCTCTCAGCCACTGCTTTTCATGCTTAATTGTCTCAGGCTTTCACACGAAGACGTAAATATTATGTAAAAGGAATACTGTGTCAAAACTGGTATCACTGAGATTTCACAGAGAACACAGGTTTTTGCGCTATCACCAAAACATAGTCTTTTTTTTAGAAATGTTTATTAATAATACCTTTAAAATTACTGCAGCACCACTATTCCCATGTTACACCTGCAGATATGTCATTAGTTTCTGATCTTATTTCTAGGGGCTTATGTTAGATCTTGAAAATATAACCACAACTGGAATCAGATGATATTATTTTATACTACTTTTAAAATCAACTGCAGACATATATTTTAGCCTAAAAATAGATTCATAACATTTACAGAGAGCAAAGACAGTATAGGACAATTTAGCCTGTAACTGTGAATTAAAGAAACCGTCAGATTTCAAGGGAGTATAATTTCAGCTGTTGATGTAGACTGCTAGCTTCTCATTTAACCATAACTTAGTCAATATCAGACTTAATTCCCTTGCTTAAAAAGTTATTAAAATTTTAATAAAACAAGGAGATGTACAACAAAAGTATATTAAGATCGCATAAAAGTTGCGCATACATATCATTGGATTAAAGGCAGACTAGATGTTAATTAGAATGACTTTATTGTATATTTCCAAATATGAACGTATTTAGATTCATTTGGGATGCACTTTCAGTTCTGAATGCAGTAGGCTTCAAATGCTTAGTACCACTCGAAGTCTGAACCTCTGTAAAGTTATTCTTGTATGTTACTGATATATAAGTGTTAGTGGTAACTATATATGAGCTGTTCTTATGTGTTTACATAATACCTGGTTTTGTATGTTACTGGTACTGATACATGAGATCTCCAGCAGATCTCAGCTCTGTGCAGCTTTCTTTGGTGAGTGTGTGAAATGTAATCTATACTCTCGCACTAACTTATGCAGAGTGAACTCAAGGAGACAAGCTTATGTAGAACCAAGTGTTTTAAATTACTTATCAAAATTATGCTCAGAGGACTGTTTTTAGTATTGCTGAGTTCAGGTTTTGAGGTTTGGTGAGGAGGAGTTGGGGGTTTGCAGGGTTTTTTTTGCTTTCTTTTCATTCCATATCTATCAAAGCAGGAAATTTTTATGAGTTATAGTTCCTACCTGCTTCTTATCTAAATATAAACTATCACGTTACAAAGTCTGTAGTCGTTTATGAGGTACACAAGACTTTCTCTCATTTGCAAGTGTATTTAGACTTCAACAAAATATCCTAGAATATATTCAGCTCATTTTCTAAAAATTTGTTAGAGAATGCACTCTTCATCTATGAACAATTAAACTAAGATTTTCCCTTAAGCCCTTCAGTATCTTTGTGCATATTGCTATTTTATTAGTTAATTTGCCAGTGTAGTAGTCAATATGCTCCTGGATTGCTTCGAGAGTGTGCAGAGTATTTGCACACCGTGCCTAACATATGCATGTGAAGAATTCATCCTGGTCTACTGGCACTGGCGTGTCCCATAAGCAGATAAAGCATATTCAGGGTAACTGTAGCTCGATAATGCTTTTTGGTTAAATTCTTCATCAATGTTGTGCTGGCTCAGACCAAAGGGCAGGTTCTCCTGCTCTCCTGTCTCCAACAGTGGCAAACTGCAAGTTTGGGAAACAGCATGGTATGAGGTCCAGAGCCAGAAGTGATGCCTAGGCATTCAGTAGTCTTCGCTGGATTATTTTACCAGGATTTTTCCAATGTCTTTTTGAAGCTGTAAAAGGCCGTTAGCTTCCTCAGTGCCCCGCGGCAAGGAGCACCACAGTTTAACTGCAAGTTGTGTGAGGAACCACTTTGCTGTTGCAAATTTGGCCTTTGCTAGTTTCATTTCATGCCCCTTAGTCCTTGTATTTGGAAAGGCAAGGAAAGCTCATTCCCACCTCACCTCTCCACCACGTTGTGTGATTTCACAGCCCTCTGCCTCAGCGTTACCATCTTTGCATGCCGACTCTATACACTTTCCTGTCATGCTTCAAGCTATTTTTATTGCCCTCGTCTGAACCTCCCCTATTCCTGAAAATACAAGCACTGCTCTCACAAATAACAGGCTGTCAGATTTTCAGATATGCCTCTCAATTAGTATGTGCATGCATTCTGCACATGCTGGGATCAAATGACCTTTGTAAACATGGCTTGCCAATACAGTTGCTTGCGCATTTCCAACATCGCTCTCTGAATGTTATTTGGCTTTTTAATCCTGCTCTCAAGGGTTATCCATTTGGTGAGCTCCAGTCAAATAAATACTCAGCTGAGTCTGATCTCAGTGCGGCAAACACACAGAATACAAACAAACCAAAATCAACCCCCAGCAGCGATAAAAACTTTGAAACTCCTACTTCTGTAAGTACTCTATACATGTATATATAGTCTGTGCTTTGTGTTTGCTTGAACGCATTTTCCTTCCATGAAAACTATGGCTACTGTCAAAAATGGAAGGAACATTCTCAGATAATTGCCTCTGCAGTTATCGAATGTATTTGGACTCTTTTCAGCATTTAATCACCTTCAAAAGCTGTTTTTGCCTCATATGTTTCTGCATCCTTTAATCATGGAGGAATTAACTGCCAAATACCGTTTTGTTTTGTTTTAGTTTAAAGTATATTCATTTCATGTATCAAAATGAGAAACGATAGGGTTTCGTTTGGTTTTTTTTTATTTTTTGATGAAGCTACCTCCAGCTCTTCACTCTAAGCAAAACTTAATTCTCATTCAGACTGGATAAAGAGAATTACTGCCCTCATCCCCATGTACCTTCTCTTCCCACATTCTGTTCCCCTTTTCAAAGAACTGCCACTAAAGGAAACTTTTGCTTCGTTCCAGCCCCCTCCATACTCACTTTTCAAAGAAGTAAGATTGCTGCTGGGGCTCTATATGCAGATAGACACACACAAAGAAACTTACAGGTTTTTCAGGGACAGATTCAGTAGCACTTTGCTCTGAAATGATCTTCTGCTATGGATTACCAGATAATGCACCTGGAACTACATTAGTTTGTTCAGGCTCATGGTTTATCTGAAAATCATTTTCCAGTAATCTTATGTACACCATCTGGCTAAACATCCTGTTAGGAGCCAGCCACTGAAGGGAGGAGGAAGTACACTCTTCCCCCAAACCGTTGCTAAGCAGCTCAAGTAGTAACAACCACATCATTTATTCAGTCTCTGCGAACCTGGGTCCAGCAAGATCCCCTGGCCCCATCTGGGGTGTGGATGTGCAGCCGCGGCTGTCAAATAAGCGACAAGAAATGTTTATTCCCCTCCCCTCCAATTGTCAAGCCACCCTATTTTCTTCTTTTTTTTTTCCCCTGGGGCAACTACTATTAGCTAATGTTCATGAGCCCAGCTATCACAAAAGGGACCCTGTGCCTGCGACAGCACCAGTTTCGTGCCACTTGACACTGTCTCTTCCCAAGGGCAAGGATTTGTCAGCCGTGCAGGTCGATAGAGCTGGTCACTGGACAGATGTGGCAGTGAAGCGAGAAGACCATCTGGGAGCCTAAAAGCTGCTCCCCACCCAGCCTCATCCGACCTCTGAGCTGTATGAGCTCAGATGTACTGACCCCCGGTGCCACCTCCTGTGCCACCTGCCTGGTGGCAAGAAACCCTCAGCAATGTGAGGGGGAAGGCAGGCAAAACTGGGGGCTGGAAAATGCCCTCCTCACTCTCTTCTTTGGAGGAGAAGAAATCCTTCCAAACAGATTCCTCTAAACAACATTCATAATATAACAAGGAAAATGAGTCCTACTTTAAGACATACCAGCTGACTCAGCTTGGCTGCTTGGGCTTCAAACAGGAGCTCCCTGCTGGAGGGGCATGGCATGTTGTCTCTAAAACCAGCAAGTCTCAGGTTCCTTCTAAAATTAGATGTGTCCCCTGTGGCCAAATCTAAGGCTCCTTTCTCACAGACAGGGTGTCTGCCTCTAAAGAGGTCATTCCCACACATTCACAGGACTTCGCTGCCTGCTTCAGGGCAGGAGAATGTACCGGTGAACACGTGTAGGCAGCGTCCTACTTAAATTAATTCTGCTGAGATCTTACTCATTAATCTCTGGGATGCTGCAGGTGCATTTATTAATGTAAGAGCCCCATGTTAAAATGCTGTGATCCTTTCTGACATATTAAACCATTTTTAATTCGCTCTCATCATTCCAGCCTCTCTCCTAGACATTAGATAACTCTGGGGTCCTAAATAAGCTACAGTGACTTAGGCAGAAAGCAAGTGATTTATTAATCTTATGCAAATACCTGTTTAATTTTCAGGGATCTTGGCAGCATTGTAATGTGCTGGAAGTCACGGACTATAAAGAAAAAAGGTAATTTCCTGTTTGTTTAATTGATCTTCTGTAACTTTTCTCCTGGCTGGTAAAGCTAGGTAATGGAATTTGCAATGTAAAATCATTATTAGAAGTGCCAGTATGACATTTGATTAATCCAGTCTATTTAGGCTTAATAATACACACTTGACTTATGTTCTGGAAGTGAAATTGCCTGCTATTTCCCTTCTTGCTTTTTAAATATATTTATAAACATCCCTGGTGTTATGATACACAAGCCTATTTCTTCATGCATTGTTATTAGGAAGTCAGAATTCCCCTAAATGTATGCTTCACCAGCAATGGTGCCTTTTCTGTAAGATTTCTGCTCACAGAAGACTTTTGGTCTACTCAGTGTCCAAAAATTCCTTTAAAGGACCGATGCTTTTCTCATTTCCCTGCAGGTTGAGATGGGTCAGTTCTGGCCACCCCCTGAGTGGCAGATTTCCAGGGTAAACCCAGAAGGTGGTGATGACTCAGGAACTGAGATTGTTCTCACTCAGCACTGAAGCAATTTTCTGTCGTGCTAGTTCTTGGATAAAACAGAAAATAACAGTACTTCTGACTGTTCAAGGAAAATAAAGGCCATTTGTCACTTCTTTTCAGTGAAAGAGTATTACACCCGAAGCCATGGCCAGCTCCAATTCATGGAAGCAGTTTTGTCTCCACCCACATCTTCCTGTGTCATTTCTATTAGATACAGCATTTTCTCTCTCTCCCTGGCCCAAGCCAGTGCTAAAAACTCTTGTATATTATGACAGATATTGTTTTAACTCAGCAGTGAACAAAGATGTTTCTTTTTACAAAGTGCATTGTAGTGAAAACAACATTTTAAAAGTAAGGTACAACTGTTACAAGTGATGCACAAGTACTGTGTATAATCTGAGTTACTTTATAGAAATCTTTTTTGTAATTCTGCTAAAAAATTATTCTATTCTTGGTTTCTTTTTGTCCTACGATAATTACTCTAACTTCTATTTCCATCACAATAATATTCAGTGCAATCATATCCATTTAATTCAATCATTTATGTTCCACTGCAGTGATCAAAATAGGCAGTCTACTACTTCATGTTACCATTTGTTACACCTTACTAAGTCAAGCATCCAAATAAAAGCAATTATTTTAAACACATGTGAAATGGTACATTTTACACTGCAAAGTATTAAGAAAATGCTTTTAAATGACATAATTTTAAAGTTAGAAAATATTGCTTATGTTTTGTTTGTACCTGTTCTGTGCTTCATAGCCTGGCTTTGGTTGGTAAGTCAAAATTCTAAGGTATACATACATTAATAACCTTTTAAAAAATATTCTCTATTAGGTTTCAAAAGGGACTTTGTTTATATAGGTTGTATTTAAATGCTTCTCACTATACATCTTTTGAGGGTAGGACTGACTGCAAAGAATACCCAAACAAAATGCATACTAGCAGGGCAGATTTGAAACCAAACACCTTTTAAGCAAAAGAATAAACTTTAGCATTTTTAAACACTTTTTAAATAAAAGCAAAGTATCTTTGGAAACCTAGGGTCTGACTGATAGACCAGAAGTGGTTTTTTTATTGTTTTTTTTAGCAGAAGACGTACAAGAGTCAAGACCAACTGTTCAGGGACACTCCTGTGTGGCGCTGGCAGAGATGCTGGGATGGTTCAGGGGAGAGGCGAGCCGAGACCCTGCCCTAGGGGGCAGAGCTGGGACCCAACCCAGCACCCTGCCCTGAGACCCAGCCTAGCACCTTGCCCTGCATGCAAGAAGCAGAGAGCCTGGAGAGAGCATGTGCCTTCCTCTTCTGCCAGCAGTGTCATAATTTATGAATCCACCCCAATTTTGAATATAATGAAATCAACACTCCCCAAAATCATGGGCCTGGATGTAATAACAATTTTGGCTTTTCTGAAATCTTGTTTTTCAGAGAATAAGTGAGTCATCCTCCCTTCCGTTCCTCCTGACAAGCTTGTCTTTTGTCTGTAGCTCTTACAAAATGAACCTCCGATTCTGTTTTGTGCAATCAGTAGCCAGATGGTAACTGGACAAGAAGCAGCCTGATTTACCTCGGAGTGATACTGAACTTCCACAGCTGCTGCTGAAAGGGAGTGTTCCCTTTTGAATTAAGAGCAGTTTCTGGGGCTCACAATAAAGTTGCAAAATTGCAGTAGACTGATGTTTCTGTAGAAATTTATTTTCTTATTTGACTGCGCTTCCAGGAGCAAGAAAATTTAAATCTTTGGATGCCTCTGTTAAGCTCTGTCCCCTAGAGAGAGTAAAATACTGGTGTCATTGAACAAGGTATCAGTGAGAGCTCACCAGAAGGATAGCACACAATCCTCATCACCTATATATTTTGAAAAGGTGTGCACAGATGGCCTGACAGGAGGTAGAAAATCCATCTTCTGAGTGGAGAATATATGAGAAAGGCTTGATCATAGAGCAAAATAAAGGCTGCAAGAGAACAAGGTTTCTCTTTCTAAAACCACTTTTTGGTGGCATGGAGGGGTCTGATAAATAGAGAAGGAAAGGTTGAAAGACACACTCAGCACATGAAGACATAGATATGAAGTAGTCACAAGTAAAACAAAGATGGCAAGGAAAACAAGGCTCTGGAGCAGCCTCCCATCCCAAGAGGCTCTCTCTTGTCCACTAATTAAAATGTAAGTTTTCAGAAGGGAGTGGGGAAAACGCCTCTCTCTTCTCCCCCGCCTCCTCCCCTTCCTAAAAGAATGGTGCTGGTTAAAACAGGGGTGAGGGAGAAAGGGAGCTGGAAGGAGTGACTGCTCAGGATTCCCGGCCACTCTTCAGAGGAAGAGAAGCTGTGTTTGTATGGTCTCATCATTCAGCTGGAAATGACAGGCAGTGATTTCCAGGCGCTTGCCTCTCCTTTTGGTGACTGTTTAAAATCTGTTTGTGTTGGTTTGGGGGCATTTTATTATACAGTGAATAGGTATATTTGACAAGCCTTAAATATGAATTGCTGCTGTGCTGCACGAAGTATCTGATAGCAGGCACATTTTTAAACAGTGTTCTGCTGTGATGCCTCTGCTTGTTTCTGCTAAGATGGTTTCTGCTTTCTAGTTTGTTTATCATTATTATATCTTGTCTTGCCTGATGCATTCCACGGTTTGTAAATGTAGCTTTCATTCTACAGTTAACCGTGTTGAGGATTCTAATAAATTGCCTTCTAGTCATGCTGCATTTTCTTTCTGCAGTGTCTCCTCTTTTGCACACAGAAATAGTTATTAGCCATTCTGTTTCGCAGAGAAAACCTATGGAAGGTGAACCTTAAAGCATCTTGCGAACGAGCTTAGACCAGCCTGACATTGTGTGCAGCACAAATAAACAAGAGTGAAGTAATTTTCTTTTTCTACATCCTAAATTCTGGATAACAGTGCTGCCAAAGCATTGCACTTTTAACATTCTATTGAATTCATCTTACCAGTTTAATAGTCCTCCTTATGTAAATGCTGTACTCAATCACTGATTGCATTTTGATTCTCTAAAAGGGCTCTTGGTATCCCTGCATGGCATTGCTTCAGTTGAAATTTGGATGCTAGACTTAAAGATTTTTCTTGGAGACAGGTATTTAGTATTATTCTAATAAAGTAAATATTGGTTAATTAAAGCTTAAGCTTGCAAGAAGATTAGAGACGTTTAATTAGTCAAAATTATATATCATGCTGTAATACAGTAAATTAGATTAGACAAGCTTTACACTTCAAAATTACATTGATGACTGCATACATTTTCTTAATATTATAATTTTAATCTTAGATCCCTATGGATACTAATAATTCTCTAAACCATCACTGATTTTAATATCATAATTTACAATTACAATCACTACTGAGATTTCAAATTTAGCTTTAAGTTCCAGCTTTAAGTAGCTGTAGAAAAAGCCAAAACACAGATAATTCAGAATGTGAGATTTCACTTTTTTGTGCTAATAGAGCATTGATATTGCATTTGCAGTTACCTGGGACCAGCTGCAGTGGTTTGGTTTTGGTGGTTTTTTTTTCATTTAGCTTAAAAGAGGCTGCTTTGTTCAAATTTAGCTTATCTGGAGATGGGCTTGGCAGACTCAGGTAGCAGTAAGTGCCACGTCATCATTTCATTCTTGCAGAAAACACTGCCTTGAAACAAGCTTGCAGCAGTAACAAACAAAGAATAAAACTTCAGGCAGAAACTTTTTTTCACGTGAGAGCAGCAGAACTCACAGTTGGCACATGGCCATCACTTTGAGAGTGGGATTTCTTCATTTGTGCCCAGAAAGGGCTGAAGGAGTATGGGACGGTGAGTACAGGAGTACCAGTTATTAGCTGTTTCTCACAGACTGAGACTAGGAAGGCCTGACTAAGTTAGAGATCTTCACCCTTGGTCTTCATTTCATGGTCAGGTTTTGTAGAGTGATGTCCATGTTCTCATTCTCCTCAATCACTTGTTTTCACATGGACACATCTGAACTTCCCTTCACCTCTGACAAACAAGTACCTTTCGGAAGAAGATCTTATTTTCAGAGTATCATTCCGTTTCTCACTAGAGCAGCACTGCAGTGAGAGAGGATCAATGGCTCATTCTGGCTCATCTGTGCCCACGGGCTCAGATTTATATATTTAGTATATTATTAAATATATCGTATCCAACACACGCACAAGTCTCCAGAAAGCTATTTCTGCAGAGGAGCTAAACAGCCTAGGGTGTTTGATTTAGATCAAGAGCCTTTGGTTCAAAACCAGCCCACAATGAGCATGCTTAAAGGCTGTTACCAACAGGTGGTGATGATCAGCCTCACCTGCCTTTGAAGGCCAGATTCAAAGCTGTGACACCGACTGCCTTAATTTTCTTAATCCTAAAGCGCCAAGACAGCCTGGTGGAGTGCTGGGGAGCGTGCACTGTTACAGTGGGCTGTGATTGCTCTGAAGAGTATCTCTCACAGACACTACATCCCTCACGAAAGCAATACCTTTAGCTTTGCCTTAAAATATTATCTCAGTTTAGAGGTTCAATTTGTTTATTGCTGTCTTTACGCATAGTTTTAATGTTAGACTTCTTAGTCAAAATTAGAATTATCCCTGTCTTTCAGTGACTTCATTCAGGATGTTGATCCCTCAGTATGCCTGACTGCGTATTAAAAGTAAATAGAAAACTGAATGCATCCATAGGAGACAAAATCAGAATTTCTTTTGTCATACAGAATTCACAGAGCTCACTCAATAAGTAATTTGGAACTGAAAATGTTCATATTTAGAAACTTTTTCCTCTTTCAGGGACGTTTTCTTAATTATACTAATTTGTCAAATGTATCTTCATTTTTACAAGAAGTTGCCTTTTCATACATTTGTTAAAAGAAAGATAATTGCAACTGGAAAGCAGCAAAATGAAAAGAACTTTAATTATGCATTATAATAACAAATGTGTTCTAGTTCAGGTGAGCCAGACCAATTATGTATGATTAGCGAATGGAAACAATTGATGTTTCTGCATTTTCATTTAGGTCTGCTGACCTTTTACGGTGAATGTGCTACAATCTGTCTTCCCCTGGTGCTCAACACAGAGCAAATATTTTAATTTATAGAGCCATTTGGAGAAATTATTTCAGTTTGACTAGAGACAAGTTTTACAGAACTTGAGCAGTATTTACTCCATTCTCACAGAAGAGAAGAATGATTTGTCGTAGTTTTTTTTTAAATTGCACACAGCCTGGACCTGAGATACAGCTATCAGGCTATTACTGTCTTTTATTCATACTATATTTTGCATCTCTCAATTAAAAATTGATATGTATATTTAAATTCTACTTAGAAATCAGGTGAAGTTGAATAAATATGACTGCTCACTGAAATTTAAAGCTGTTTAAGTGTCTACCTAAACTTTAAATTTGCAAAACTATGGTCGAATCCAAACTTTGCTGGTGTTCGTCTCTGAAGTGGACTATTATGTTACTGCTCCAGTTGACCCCTGAGGGTCCCTTCGCCAGGCACTGGACAATCCTTGTAAGAGGAACCAAAGAATTTATCATCCAGTCAGAGAGAAAGTAGAAGGTGTGGCACAGAATGAAACCCCAAAGACATTACCAAAGTCAAATGGTGCTTTGATCAGCTTGGCATGGATGTTACTCTCCTGAAACACCGACCAGTACCCAGTTCCACCGAACCTCGCGGCCACAAATTCATAACTGAAGCTCCTCAGAACAGATGCTCAGAACGACGTCATGTGATGTGGTGGCAGCACTGTCAGCACAAAGAACAGCTGGCAGGGCAGCACTGCCATCTTAAAGAATTTACTGAGCATTTAACTTCCAGAAAATGTTTGAAAAGACAAAGCAAAAAGTGCACTTTTTAAAAGGACACATAAGGTGACGAGGCTTTTGATTTCCTATGGTAATGTTGACATAACATAAGAAAAAGTAATTAGAACTCTTATTAAAAAGTAAGCTGCCTTTAATATGTCCTTCATTTTCCTCTGACTGTGACATGTGGTTTCTGATGTTTACTTTTGCTTAGCACTTCTGAATAGCTCTTTAATCTGATGTCTGAATCATTTGGGATACTGTGCTTCAAAATGCCTTCTTTAGTAGAGACATATAAAAGATGCACCATGCAAATGTAAATCACCAGAAGCTCCAGTAACTCGAATCCTTATTTTACTGAAAACTTAACTTAATAGAAATGTTAGTAAGAAAATGTGAATTAGCTTCAAATGGACTGTAAAAATCAACTAAAACCATGTAGTTACTGGGTCCCACTTACTTCATATTATAATTTTCTTCCCCCTTGGAAGTTCAAACAAGACTTTCCCAGTAAAGCTGGGTACTTCCCAGTATCAGCAGAAAGATATTCTGCAGCTGATGTAATATTCTGTAATTCTGTTACTTTCAGACTGTGCCTTTGCAGAAACCTATGCAAACTACCTCAAATCTAATGAGGCTGTACATCACTGGATTCACTTTGAAGGTAATAGGGTTGCACAAAGTGACCTGAGGCCATAATTTGGCTGCTTATAATGATGATGAGTGAGAGGCAAGAAATTCCCTTGAGTCTCAGAATCCACAGATAATCTGGAGGTTAGGACAGGAAAATGCTGTTTTATTCTGGGTAAATTTGATACAAAATTGGGTGGGCACAATAAATATGGATCCATGCAATGACTCTTCATCACATCTTCTTTGGGCAGAGCTTCATTTTGAATCTATTTACATTAGCAGAGAATTAATGACATTTTAATTCATAATCAAATTAACTGCAATAATCTTTATTAAGGCAAGAAACCCATTGGCGGGGTAACTTATTGCTCAAACTCAGGAGAAGGATGTGCATGGAGGTACAGCAGAGATATTTACACTACAAAATCATGTGGAAGGGACAATGTATTTAAGAGCTTGATCATTTTTTTCCACAAGTATCATGTAATCAAAGATACCACCTCTCCACAGCCTTCTGTGACACCAAATGAGCTGGAAGGAGAAGGGTGTGAAAAAAAGAAAAATCCTGTAGGTTTTCTTGGCCTTTTTCTCTTACATTCCTCAAGGGTGTTTGGATAGAAAAGCACCTTTCCATTCTATACATCCTCAGTGTAATAATATCAAGTTTTACTTTCCCAGCTGCAGCTGATAAAATGATTTCCCCATAATCAGCAAGTGTTGCATTTTATCATATGCAATTGGTAAGATAATGATTAATATTTTTGTAGTAGGAAGTTTGAGATTTAATAGAGATTAAAGGGTAACTGTCCCTCACACGTTTCGCATTCACTTGTAACTAGTTAATAAAAGCTAAATTGTCTTCATATTTGTGCAGTAGAAATTGAGGATTCATGTTAATTGTGCACACAGGAAAGCATGAAAAGAATCCAGTGAGGATAGAGACCATATGGCAAACCGATTTGCACAAGTTATTTATTTATGGGCAGGGGTGTGGGGCTGGTTCTTTAAATGTCCCTTGACCAACTCTGTTGTCATTTTCCTTTCCTATTTAATGTTTCCCTTTCTCCCTTTACTTTGCCTGATTCAAACTACCTCCCCAGACGGTGATGGTCCCAGAAAGGGTGTTCCAGGTGTATACTCCTCAGAAAGCATACTAGGTGAGGACTATACACAACAGTGTATATTTTAACTGCCTTGAAAATAGTATTTATCATTTTATGGGCACCTTATCAATACTGTTTGCCATCTAGACATTGAGTCCCGTTGAGGTGTCTAAAGGTCACTTTTATAGAGTTTCTTCTGCGAAACCTGCTCTTGTAGGTATGCCACACTGCTCTCCCTGGCCTTTCCCTTTTTAAGTTTCCAGTGAACACAGGTGGCACAAAGAGCCTCAAAGAGCTTTGTTCGTGATTTAGCACCAGCTCCTCAAAAACTGCTTCTCTAGCTTGGATGTCCTGCACCCTAACCTGACATCCTAAGCAAAATTCCCATCATTCAGTCTCTTTTTTACTAATTTCTCAGGAAAAGATTTTTTTCACTTAAACCAATCTAGTAGTTTGGGCAGTTCTGAAGTTTAGTCAGAGGTACATGAAAACACAGTATTTCCTTCATGTTGCATAGAGAGAGATGGTTGAAGCCTGAGTAGACAAAGGTGAATAACAAAACTAAATGACCAGCCTTTACAGAACACCTCAAACCTTAAGCAGTGCAACACTTTCTCTGAAAAAAAACCAGAACAATCCTTCAATTTCTTCTTCACTTACAATGTATTTAATGCTATTCTCTGTATATTTGCTTGCTGAAATGGAAATCAGAGCCTAGTATTAAAAGCTCACTCTGTTAGTGCACTGGCTTGTGAGGAAATGGGAGGTAGGTAGCCACCCAGCCTGGGCTTTGTTTGTAGCTCACACATAAAGGGCCAGCAAAGGGCATACACACATCTAAAATCTCTTCTGAACATGACTTCAAATAGTGCAGGATGCCTGAATGTGCCAACTGCCTCCATATCCAGGGCAGATAAAGTATCGTATCTTTTAACATGCCTTACAATAACTGAAATTTAAAGGGCCCATGAACTACTTTCATACAAAGTAGTTCAGTGATCTTAGCAGATGTTCAATATCATGCCCTATCTTCCAGAATAGATACAAATATTTTCTACAGTGACAGAAAATTAATATCACTACCTTTACGTAGGAATTTCTTCAAATAACTGTTACTTACACGTGCTCCTCATGTTCATGAGAATTTTATTTCAGAGGGAAGGCGGATGAGGCACTGCACCACAGGGGCTGAGGTGGAGACTCAGATTTAATCCTCTCATGAGTAAGAAGGATATCAAGGGTTTGAGGCTAGGCCTCCCTCAAGACTACACAGCTGGCAGTTTCAGCTGACAGAAATCCCAGAACAGCTGGTGTTTCTGATCAAGAAGTGCTGGAATCCCAGGTGGGGAAATTGCCTCACCGGCGACCACAGTAGATTAGTTGTGGCAGCATCCACATCTATGAAAACTAGAGCAGGTCGGGGCTTGGAGCACTGCACCTCTCTGCCCTACCGCTGTTCCTCCTACAACATCAGAATGTGGCAAGCTTTAACGTAGGTGAGAAACAGACACTAGTGTACATTTCTTGCTATGCCTTCAGATGATACAGCTACCTGCTGGTGTAAATCAAATCAAATTTTAGCTACCCCAAGTCCCATGGCTAAAGTCATAAACCTTGCAAGAATTATATATATTGAAAAACGTTGATGGTATGTAGTCAGCAGTAGCAATCTCATTTCAAATTATTCTACTTGATACATTATACGAGAAGTTAGCTATTATCTAGCTGTGCACTAACAGTGATTATTTATTCGTTTGGAAATACCTCTCTTACCCAACTGGAAAGTACTGCTTTTCTCTGAGCCAGAACCTGCACAAAGAATGCAATTTATGCATTCCAGAGAAAGCCTGCACTGAATATCCCTATAATCTGCCTAAAATTCATCACCTGAGCAGTGTGATTCTTGTCTACTTGCAAAGACGTAAGTAAAAATCAGATGAGGAATACTACAGCAAAAGTTTAGTGTGTGTTAGTGTAAATTGAGACATTTTTCAGTTTTACTCTCTCAGCTATTTCAGATTCCATTGTGCTGCAGTCTGATATGGCAGATAATTCATCAGCCTGTATGTCTTTTATTACTATTACTGTTACAAAAAAATCTTGACTTTAGGAGAAACAAAACAATAATTTTGCAATATTGTCACAACATGCTGGGTTAGAACATAGTAAACCTTGTTATTACGATCCTAGAATGGCAAAGAATCACTAAGTATGGAACACAAAAGTGTTCATTCAGAAAAGTGAAGTTTCAGAAAAAAGCCCATAGATAAAATTAAATTTAAAACTCAAAGAGATTCACAAAGTGCCCTCAGCTGCAACTGAATCTTTTGGGTCAAAATCAGCATCTGTTTCCTATGTCTCCTAGTGAGAGACCAAGCTGCGGGTCCTTATCTTACTCCAATGTGTAATGACTGTTTGGTAGCTCACTGCTGAGGTGTAAACTGGCACGGCTCCACGAGCTTTTGGTGCATGGTGTTGACTTAAATGTGCTGACAATCTGATGGTCTTGAGTTTTATAATATGTAAACAAGCTCAGGAGAACTAAGGAAAGAACGTTGGCTCATGAGTTTTCTGCTTCGCTGCAGGTTGCAGACAGCATCCCTTGACAGAGCCAACTGCACATCCTCCTCACTGTGGTAGCTCCTTTGATTCCAGCAGGTCAGGTCAGGATGCTAGCACTTGCAGGATGGAGGTGCAAGGATGTTTACTAACTTAGATGTCTTCAGACTGGACGTTAGGAAGCATTTTGCTACCAAGAGGATGACCAAACACTGGACAGGTTTCTTAAAGAGATGGTCAATGCCTCAAGTCTGTTTAACAGGACAATTTGGACAATGCCCTTAATAACACACTTTAACTCTACATCAGCCCTGAAGTGGCCAGGCAGTTGGACTAGATGACTGTTGCAGGTCCCTTCTGACTGAAATATTCTATTCTATTCTGTAATTTGGTAACACTAAATTACTGTGTCGAAGGGGTTTGGATCTTCCAGTGCAGAGCCACAAAGATGATGGAGGGAGTGGAACATCTCCCTTATGAGGAAAGGCTGAAGGAGCTGGGTCTCCTTAGCTTGGAGAAGAGGAGGCTGAGGGGTGACCTCACTAATGTTTATAAATATGTCAAGGGAGAGTGTCAGGAGGACAGAGCCAGGCTCTTTTCAGTGATGTCCAATGACAGGACAAGGGGCAATGGATACAAGCTGGAACATAGAAGGTTCTGCAAAAACATTAGAAAAAACCTTTTCACTGTGAGGGTGACGGAGCACTGGAACAGGCTGCCCAGGGAAGTTGTGGAGTCTCCTTCCTTGGAGAAAACCTGCCTGGACGTGTTCCTGTGCGATCTACTGTAGGTGATCCTGCTCTGGCAGGGGGGCTGGACTAGATGATCTTCAGAGGTCCCTTCCAATTCCTGACATTCTGTGATTCTTTGATCTTTGCCGAAGGTGGGTTCTTTGAGCTAGAGAAGAACCCCTCCCATTAGATGAGTTTTGGGGGGGGCTAAAAGGTCTCAGCAGGGTAGTGCAGAACTACGTTGCCCTTATTCTTCACTACAGCAGTGCCTCTGAATGGCATTTCGCTCATCCTAAACGATGAGCTTGCCACCCAAGCAGAAACACAATGAGCTGATGCAGATGAATTTCTCGAGCGCGTGAGGACCTCTCTGCCATGGAAGGCTGCCGGATAGCACTCTGCAGAGTGCGCTGTCAGATATGAATTATGCATTGACACTTCACTCCCACATCATTATACCTCCCATTCTGCTGTGTCTGCACAGATAGGATTGATTCGCACATCATACACTGTAATGTTCATAATGGGTGAAGGCTGGAAACGTTTGCACGGCGAGAAAAAAGAACATGAATAAGTACACATTTGGTATAACCTTATTAGTGATTGGTCCTCGAGTTTCTAATGGGGCATGAAATGCCATCAGAAAGCTTTTTGCCTTTATGAAAATATTCCCTATTTAGGCAGTAATTCAGAAGTAGGCACCGGGGGCCTGATGCAAACTGTCTAGTTGCATATGGTCTAGCAAGAGTGAAAAAAACCCTCATGTTGTGAATTTTGAAAATACTGCTTTCCAGAACAATGTTTTATAACAGCCCTGCCAAACATTCAGAACCATCATTTAAGACATCTTGCAATACAGAATGATCTCACCCATGCAGTAAATTAATCAGAACAGAAATGTTGCATATCAGCAGTGTCATTACGTGCCTGTAACACAGCACATTGTTCTTCAGAAAAGAATAGATGCTGAAAAATAATTGGCCTATTGTTTTGCCTCAGGTAGTTACAGCTCTCAGCCTGTCTCACCTCCATACTCGAGAGGATCCAAAAGCACTTATCAGACATGCTGGCACAAACACCTGAACGAGATGTTAAGCCAGGATTAACGATCAATTTTATTCTATCAATACACCTGAAAATGGAGCTGTCTGACAATCTGGATAAAGAAACACAAAGGTTTAAAAAGGACTTCTAACACAGAGCGGGGAAAAAAAGCAGCTTCTGTATTAGGATGTCAATCCATCATTGTTTAGGGATATCATTAATTTACTTGGCCTGGACTCTGACTTTTATCTCTCCTATTCATTTCAGGACTGTGAGTAAAAAAACCAAACTGATTCTGGAAACAGAATTTATATTCTCTATATATTCTGTCCACAACAATTTTGTAGGCACCAGGAGAATTGTCCATGAAAACACAGTGATGATTCCACAGCAAGAACTCAGATCCAGATGCAAGTCTGTCTGAAATATACCACCTAACTCTTAGTTTGAGAACAAAAATTGACATTTTTAAGTGTTCAAAAGCTATATTAGAGTTATGAGTCATAAAGATTTCTGTGGCCTTTTGGTTAGGCCTATGACACTCCAGGAAATGTTTCATCATTTCAGTGTTTGCATCTACTCAAAATTCCCCAAGTATTCAGCTTCCTAGAGTTCTGACTTCTACATTTCAATTCCATTCAGGTTGAAAAGGCTCAGCTCATCAGGAATACCAGTTCAGGGTAGTTCACACATAATTACACTTTAATTAATTCTGCTAATTTGGAAACAGTTTTTTTTATTTTGTCATTATTAAGTATGATGTATAATCATGAATTTATTGACACAAAAATTTCCTTATCTTGCCACAACAGAAAATAATCCATTTTTTAGCTTAAATTTATATTTTAGGGGTCAGCCAAATTTTGGAGTACAGACAGATTTGATGCTTGTATTTTTCAGTTTTCCAGTTTTATAGAAAAGACAGGATGAGAAAAACCACAGCACATCAAGATGTGTGTGATATGAACATAAGGAAGAGACTGAATTTGTGGCTTATTCATTTTTTCATGTTCCTCAGAGAAAGGAATAAAATCAGATAAGAAGAACATGTGAGGAAAATAATCTTTTGGTCACTATTTTCATTTTCCTTCAAAAACTTACAGAAGAGGTTCCCTGTGATTTTATATTTCTGCCTGCAGACTTCACTAAACCAGATCAGAACAGCAAACTGTCAGCTGAACTGGTAGATGCAGAAATAGGATCACATCCAGCAAGCAGAGAATTCACACCACTGCACTTTAGATATCTAATTAAGGTGCTAAAATGAGCTGTCAAATAAAGTCAATGGAAAGAGGTAGGTACCTAAGTCAATAACAGGGAAGTGTCTTGCAGAGAAATGTCTCCATTGGCTATGTGTCCCCCGGGTTCCTAATCTAGGCACCAAAGTTAGGTGCCTGAAGTTAACTAGTGTGAATATTCTAGCTCTCTAAGACAGCAACAATGGCAAAATACTAATGGATAATTTGTCAAGGCACAGTTATAATAATTTTTAGTTTTATCAATGTGTTCTGCAGCAGTCATCATTTAGAACAGAGGCAATGGTGCTGCTGAATAAATAAATGATGCCTACCAGAAGGATTACATTTTCAATTCTGCCTTGCAGGTAGAGCTCATCAAAACTGTTCCACAGAATATTTTTTCAGTGAGATGCAGCAGTGCAATCAAATCCCAATTTGCCACAGGAAGGTAGTGAGTTTTGGTCCAGCAAAGGCATGTTGGATGCCTACATCGTGACCCTCACATTTCAGAGAGCAATCCTGCACATGTTTTTGCTTTGCTGAGTCTGAGCCTTCGGGCAGCACCCAGTTCCTCCTCATTTTGGAGGGAGACTCTCACGGATGCACAGCCAGATACCCCCTTCAAATGCACCTGGTGGCCAACGAGGAGATACACACCTTGCCTCACCAGCAATGATGACATGACCAGGGCCCAGTCAAGGGGAAGCCTGTTTGTTTCCGGAACCTTTGCTCCTGCCAGGGCACAAGGCTCAAAGAAACCTCGTGGAAGAAGTGCAGGGGGTCACCTCAAAGGAGGCTTGGGTTATAGGATTAAACACACTTCTCTAAATTTGGTCTTAGAAGAAATTAAGGAACAGAGCCCATTTTGAAAGAGGTTTGTACAATATAGAAAGACAGAATGAGCAGGGATTTTAGCACTGCATAATTTTTTCCTAGCTGTGTTATTATTCTTGTTTTCCCTGCATTAATAATATTACATCTCTAGGAAGAAAACTAAGAGATGCTTTATGTGTATTCAGGTACTTTAATACACTAATTTTCACGTTTTTGCAAGCATGCACACTGGTATTGAAGAAAAGTCTAATTTCTCAAAAGCATTCTTTTTTTATATATATTAGATATTCATCTATATAATTACATTCTGGATTCAAGTTTTTTCTCAGTTGTTCACCAGCTCCATACTGATAACCATGAAATGATAGAAAATCTCTTTGGAAAAATGCTCTGCTCCATAATGAGAGGGATGTCAGCCCACTAGGTCACGCTTTTATGCACTAGCAAAGGATGGAGCTGGCGCAACCCTACCTCACAGCTGCCTTCTCCTCCGTATTATACCTGAGGGGTCATATGCACGAAGGGCAGTCCAAACTGGAGCTCTGCACTGGCAGCAGAGCAAGGCAGGAGTCCTGCAGCTGTAAGGCTCGGTGCTTCTTTTTCATCTCAACCACTCTGCTGTGCACAGACTGTTTTGGCAGGTAAAGGAAATTTATTATCTCAAGCACTTAATGCAGTGGTCAGAACTTTATTAAATGGCATTTGGAAGCCAACAAACTGAACAGGGAGAAATGCATCTGTAGCAGGGAGAAGGAGAGAGCAGTATGATTTTACCAGAGGAAGTAAAATTCAGCAAAAATCAGAAGACGAACAAACGGATGCAATAGCAAAAAAGAGCTGGAATAATCAAAGTGTCATGATAGGTGAGACAGAAGAAATAAAAGGAAAGAAGGGGGAAATGCAGTAGTGATGTTGGGAAAAGGATATGAAGTTATTTCCCTAAGTAGCATCTAATTCACATACAAACGATGGTGCTACAGAGATCAGAGAACATTGTCTAAAAGGCAAGCGGTTGTAATTAAATAACACTAAAAATCTACTGACTATCCCAAAGGAAAATGTATTCCTTAAAACACATTACACTCTTGGAAAGAACTGGACACAGATATGTCAAGAATGCTGTTACTCCCACTGCTAGTTAAGTAAGCTGCCAGGTTTACAACGACCTTGTGCCTGAGGAAAAGATTAGGAAAATATGGCCAAACTTATTATATTGTTATCTGAGACAAAACCAAAATGTCATGTATATAAATTGGGGATAAGCATAAATTAAATAGCATTGCAGATATAAAATACCGCAGTGTTTAAGAGTACTGAGGCAAGGAAAAAGGGGAGCATGCTACTGAGGTGGCTTTGATGTAGTTAGGAAGTTAGCCAACTCACTGCTACTGAAATTCCCTAACAGTCTGGGCTCCTTGCAGTGCAGTTCTCTCACTGAAGACAACCAATATTTCCATGCAGTGTTGATAAATTCTCTGATGTCCTATTTATACATAGAAACAGTTTTGCAGAATATTCTACTTGGGTCTGCTGCCTGCAAAGGGAAACCTGAAGCCTTCATAACCTGAAATACGAGACTCATACAAATGAAATCAAACAATCTGTGAGAATCTGACTGTGGATCAGCTGGAGAGCTGCAAGCAGAAGCAGGATGCAACCCCGTGACCCCAAGAAAAAAACACACATCCCTTAGAAATCCCATAATGGTGCCAAGGACATTTAAATCCCAACTTCTTAGACAGAAAATTTTATCTCCCACAGCAGCACATGTTTGGCAGCTTCAAATGTAGCCACAAAATGTACCAAATCAATCTCTTTGTCCTCCATTGCCATGTGTGAGAACACGCCACAAACATTCAACAGCTATTATACATACGTATCTCAAGAGTTTTATGGCAGTAATCCCCAAGGTTGCTTCACTGCTTTTGCTCAGACAACACTTCCAAAGGACTCGCTCTTCCCACGTGTCAGACACGTCCTCTCCAGGGACGGTGCAAGTGGGGCTGGCAGAGGAGACTCCCGGAACAACCAAAGACCCTGAAGGTTTCAGGACATGGGAGTGCCCATTGTGGCCAACTCAGCTTACTTCAGCCAAGATTTGGCTCTTCCAAATGTGGACAACTCTGCAAACGAGCACTGTTACCAGACTTCCTTTCCTATGATATTCGGCTCACCCAAAAAGAGAAGGAAAAAGATCCCTGTGCCAGAGGCTGATCTTTTCCCCTCCTGTTGAGTCTACTCTGAGGTTTGCTTGAAGAGTCTAACTTGCTATGTATTTTAAAAGAAGTTGCATCCATTTTAACAAAAACAGTCCTGTATAACAACGTATGTATCAAAAAGATAACAACAAAAACCAAATAAACTCAGTAGAGAGTAAACAGCTTAATTTTTTTCTTGAAAGCCACATCTGTTTAGAAAAATCTGGACTGGAATATAAAAACAAAACACAATTTAAATTTATAATGTTCAAGCTATTAAATCACATATCAGAAAAACGTCTTCAGAGAATTAAGTTTTATTTGTCACTTAAAGTAACTCTCAGCCTGGACAGGTACTGTGGCACTCTTTATATTTCTTATGAGAGCAGCAGAAAAAATTACTACAGTTTCACATGGACAGTTACTATTTTTTCATCGGGGTTGAATGCCATTAATCTTTACAAATGAATCCTGTCAAATTGGCTTTTTTTCCCATAAACTTCCTTTCTGATCAGTTTAGCTCATGAGGCTGATCCAGTCTCTAAGAAAATGCTTCATCGGATCACAGTTATCCCCATTAGATAAAACTGTAGTTTATCCTTCAATTTCCTTTGATTCAGGAATCAAAAATACGAGGTCAAATGGAAACCAAACTATCAAATCACTATTTATTCCTGTGTAAATAAAACACATAACAAACTCTGCTTTTAGCAAACGAATACCCTATGGCAGAACGTTTATATTTCTGAAAAAAAATTGGTTTAGTGTGAGGACAGTAGACTTATATTCATCTCTAAGCATACACATAAAAATGAAAAGATTCATGCAGTAGGGTGAATTATTGTAACAAAAATGACTTTAGCATTGAGGCAGTTGGTAACATCTCAGTTATCGACCCACCTTGGTTGCCGTTTTTCAGGAAAATCACCATGTCCCACATATTAATTCCTGACTCCTAGAGGAACTTTCTAACAACAGCTAAGAGTGGAACATGGGCAGAATTTGTTTTGGGATCCTTCTTCCTTACCGCAGTCCCACTAACAGTGAACATAGTCACCAAATTATCTGACACACTCAGCGTTTGTATGAGCTCATTTTTCTGTCTGCTCCACAGATCTTTTCTTTGAAAAAATATTAAACTTTTAAGTAATGTGACATTTCAGTACTTAAAAATATGTTAGCCCAGATGGTGCTCAGCCATCCAGTGCAGGGTTCACAAGAAGGATATTCTCTATAGGCTCACTAAATATTTCATCTGCCTGTTTGGGTTTTTTAATCATTTATTTACTTATTATTTTGTTGCACTCTGTATAGACAGGTTTTGGGGGGAAATATGTTTGCACATTGCAAAAGCACTGATAGGGTGCTTCTGACTGGTTTCTCATCTCGTAGTTTCCCCACAATGGTCTTGTTTGTACACCAGACAACTCCTGCACCTCTTCACAAATCTGAATCACCATGTCAAGTGTTGGGGCTGGGCCAGCCACTAAAGGCTGATGGATGCTCTCTAACTTCTCTCCCTTCCCAAAACGGAAGGGAAAGGGAATGAGGCAGAGCCTTATGGATTGGAAAAGAAAACTAAAACAGGTTTAATAAACAAATATATACAAAACTGATATTGAACCTAATTTCCTGCCCCAATAGCACTCATCACTGATGCTGCAGAGCAGGCGGCACTGGAGAAGTCCCAGGCTCAGCAGCAGAGGGGAACGGGATATAGGAGCTGGATTCAGGAACTCAGGATCAGGATCAAGGGCAGAAGAAGGGATGGAGTCCTCCTTGGATGCCAGCCGTTAGAGCAAGAGGACTTAACCCCCGTGATCCCCTGGGTTTATATGGAATATGATGTATATGGAATGGAATACTCTTGCTGGACACCTGTCCTGCCCAGTCCTCCCTGGAGGTGCAACCATAAACCTCCTTTTGATCCCTTTACTTCCCGGCACACCAACATGTTAACCAAGATTCAGCAGTGGCCTTGGTCCCTACAGGATCAAGTATAAGCAAGAGTCTTTCTGCACGCTAATTCCTGGTAATAATCATAAACATCAAGTGTTACCCATTCTAGCAGCAGACACTGTCTGCAGAAACACACTGCTAACTTCAGAAAGTGCAGCCTCTTAGAAACGTAAAATCACTGAACAAAAATGGTTCTGTTCTAGCTTCTAGCTCAAACCAGGACAGACTGACGCCTTGTAAAAACCTTTGTGCTTGCCACCACAAAACAGAATAAAACAAAGCTGATAAGAAAAAAATAAAAGAAGCCAAAAAGAGCTTTATAGCTCACAGGATTGAAATATATAAATAGGCATTTAATCTTCTAGGCATGAATAAAACTTCCAACCAGATCATTTCTTTGGCTTCTGTATGGCTAAAGCAAAGCAAAGAGATAGGAAGCAGCAAATGGCATGTCAGCAGATGGCACTTAAAGTAGGCTTCTGGGACAACTAAGATCACATCACCTGAAGAAAATGCCCTGATATTAACATTTCACTAGATTTCCAACATGTAAGTGTTCCCAGCTGTTTCTGAACTTATTTAAGAAAACATATAAAAGTGTCCAAAACCTCATCTTACATTGTAACACGGGGAGGGGGGGTGGGAAGGACAAAGGACAAACTTGAAAACCTATGAAAAGCCTCTTGGCTCAGTGGCTTGAATGAAGACAAACAGACTAGTTCTTGCTCTCTCTTCTGCTGAGTGCTCCCTGTAGGAACAGGTTGGGGGAGAAATTAGTGTGAGGTTGTACAGCAGCATAGATGCTCTATTATACCCTCTGCTGCATTCACCCTGACGTGGTTAACTACCAAGCAGCAGCTGAACCACAGGGCATGACGGGCTCCAGATTCCTCCTATTCGGCTGCAAATTCCCAAGAAATTTCCCATTTCAGAGGGGCTGAGTGTGACAACGCTGCCTGGCCACAGCCAAATACATCATTGTTACTGACAGAGTTTATAGTCAGAGTCCAATGATTAAGTAACCATTGTAAGAACCAGATTGGTTCTGAAAATAAGTTACACATTCCTGTCTCTTTCAACTCATTTATGATAAAGCTCTTAAATTTATTTTAAAGAACAGAGAGCTATATTGGATTCAGAGTCTGGTCCCTGGCTCACTATTCTTCTGCTAGGTAGTACCATAATTGACTCAAGAAATCTAAAATAAAAACACAAAATGTGCCTTCTGTCTCTTTCCGGTTTCATGTACCTCCTCCCAAACCGGACAGAAACTTCTAAGAAATTACAGTTTATTCTTACTGGCTGAACTAAATTTAAATCCAACCTACTAAACTAGCCTGCAGTCCTCCTGGGATTAATTTTCTGGAGCTCCAGCCCATCCCTGATTTATGGCAGCTATAGCTTTTCACCACGTACAACACGACTGTCCTGACAGTGTATTTGCTTTTTCATTTGCTAGTTTCCTGATCTAACTATATCACAGCCAGTGTGCAACTTTTCACACTTCCTTTGACTGCTCTTACCACTGCTTTTGTCAATGTCCCCAATTTGCAGTCACACATCCTCCTCCACAGGACCGGCTGCTAGGATGATGCTGCTGATGTTTGTACTCCTATAAAGATTTGTCCATGATTTCATTAAAATCTGGAGTTTGAAACATCCCAGCTGACAGTGGGTTTGTTCTGTTACTAGCACAAACCGGCTCTTGTTGGGATTACCAAAGGGCAGCTGCCAAATAAAATGTTTGGCACACAAGCCTGTGAGTGACAGATCCAGTGTGGAGTGAAAATTTGGAGCACACAAACTTATAGCATACCCTTTTTAAGATATAGGGCACAGAGTGCGCATACATAGTTTGCCCAGTATTGACAGCACTGCTGTTGCTGTTAGGTGTTGAGTGAACTGCTCTTTATGGGGCAGGCATGTGTAGCATTACAGCTCAGCCAAAGCTCAGGGCATGTTTTTGAAGTTATTCTGCTGATCGCTCTCATTTATCAAATTTTTTTGCTTGCATCCTGGAGCAGTCTTGAGGCACACCAAGATATTCCTGGATAAAGCTAAATGGGAAGATGCACTCCCGAAGCTTAACTAACACAAGCCTACCACCCATGACCATCTCATGAAGGCACAGCAGAGCTCAGTCACCATAAATGCCTGCAGCCACTCAAGTGAGGATGTCACCTGTTTTGGTGGATGGATCTACAGCACCTTCTGCTAATGCAGGAAGAAGTTCATTAAAGAAACCATAACTGGAGAGAGGGTAGCCTCTCAGCACTAAAATATGTACGCTCTTAGGCCTGTATTATTTTCAGTTGATTGTGAGGACAAGATGCTCACCACAGAAACAGTATGGGGATGTGGTTTTTTTCCATACAAAATGTACTGTTTGACCCAGGCAGTAAAGGGTTATTTCTATTTAATATAGGTATAAATTAAGCAACTCTACAATGTCCCCTCTACAACAAATTACTCTCTGGTAGCATGGTTCAAGGCCACTTACTGGCAGTAAGCCTATTACTATTGATTTGCAATTTTTAGACTATTAAGTGGATATAAACTTGATGCTGTGGGATTTCACTTCTATTTCAGATTAAATTTCACATTTGCTTCTTTGGGAAATGTGAGTTTGTATAGCACCTTGCACAGCAGACATCCTGTTCTACACAGATACTAAGCATTTCTATTGGCACCCCAATGTTGGTGAATAAAAGTAAGGACTGGAGTCAAAATTGTGAAGCCATGCTAGTGCTCCTTTGGCACAGCATGCTAGCCTGGGCTGTGCTCTACAATGATTCATCGATACCTCCTTTGGACTGAGCTGGTTGTGTACACATCTGAGCAACTATGTCCTTACAAACCACTGGGGACTTACACAAGTAAATACTGTATCCTTGTTGTTTCTTAGAGTTTGGAAAAACTAGATTTTTCAGGAAAGTGAAAAGTATGAAAAGAGAAGGTGATTTTATTCAAGCAACCACATATTGTTTAGTGGTGGACTTGGCATTGCTAGGTTTACAGCTGGACTTGATGATCTTAAAGGTCTTTTCTAACCTAAATGATTCTGCGATTCTATGATTCTATGACACAAAAGTTAATTTATCCAGTATGTTTGTATTGCTTAGGGTTTCTCCTTGATCGAATGTGTAACTCTCACCCCGGGGAAAAAAGGAAACACCACTTACTCAGTTCCTGGCACCTAACTATGACTAGTTCTTTTCTTTTTTCCTTTTCTTTAGAAGAAAAGAAAGAAGGAGCACTGGCAGGCTCAAAGTTGCTGTAAAGTGTACTTTAAAAAGACACTCCAGTACTGCAGGAGTGGTAGCCCTTTGGGAGCCGGCACGTAATCTACTAGAATGATCTCAGAAGTCCTTCAGTGTAAGTTCTTCCTTCCTGTTATCATCCTCACCCCCAAAGAAGACATAAAATCCAAGTAGCTCTTCCTGATAAGGCTTTTAGTGGATCTAAGTATTTAGAGAATTGATCTTTTTCAATCAAAAATGGCTTCTCAGCAATTCTGCAGTTGCCAGAGTTCCCTCATGGAACATTGGACATATTGGAACATAAGGACATTGTAGAGAGGTTAGTGCTGGTCTCTTCTCACAGGTAATTAGGGACAGAACCAGGGGGAATGGTTTCAAGTTGCAACAGGGCAAGTTTAGACTGGACATTAGGAAGAAATTCTTCATGGAAAGAGGGGTAAGACACTGGAACAGACTGCCTAGGGAGGTGGTTGAGTCGCCATCCCTGGATGTGTTTAAGTGTCGTTTAGATGTGGTGTTGGGTGATATGGTTTAGGGGTGAACTTGTAGTGGAGGGTTAATGGTTGGACTCGATGATCCCAAGGGTCTTTTCCAACCTGAATTGTTCTATGATTCTACGGTAAGTAAAAGCAATAAGATTAGTAAAAATTAATATTGTTGTATATGCTGATAGGGCTGGATAGCCTCAAAAAACTTCAGGCACATTTTCAAGCACCTAGTTGGATATGCATCATCATAGTTAGGTATGGGTCATTATAAATATCTATATTCCTTTGCAGTGACACACACCTGGAAAATCTCACTTTATCAGTACAGTCCTGTATATCTATCAATGTACTGAGGACAGAAAACTAGCAGACAGCAATAACTTGATATTGGCCTAAGCATCAAGCCATTTGCTGCAAGCAAGTTGAATTACAGGACTTTTGTAAATTCCACATTGAAAATACAAGTTACAGCGTGCCTACCAGAGTAGCTCCCTGGTTTATAAGAAAACAAAGAATAACGCCTGTTTTAAAGAGAAAGTGGAAAACACTGCTGCAAGCAGAAACCCATTTCATCAGGATAAGATACATAGCACAAATGGGAACAGAAGAGCATGACAGGAATGTGGACACAGATAACTAGACTCCTCTTTTTTGTTGTAATAAAATTAGATGACAAACTTTAAGATGCCAGGGGTACACCCTTTGTTCTTTCGATTTTGTAGAGAGCTTTCATCTTTTTGAGTAAGACAACAGACTCTGCCCTCTGTGGTTGCTCATGCCTGCCTCTGACTTGTACACATGCACACAACTACCAAACTTAAAGAAAACCAGCATTTTTATTCTATGTGTGGTAAGCCATGTCTCTGCTAAAACCCCACAGGACCATTAAGATCACTGTATGTTTTACTTTCAGATCTGAACTCCACCTCAGGGAAGCATCCCAGTCTTTCTAGACAAGATCAGAGAGCCTGCCACTGTGTCTTTGTTACATGGTGCTATCTCACTGTTGCATAAAACACATATTAGAGCATTATCTGTAGACAAACACAACTAGCAAGATTCCTTTTTTTTTTTCCTGATAAAATGACCAAAACCCTACAGAACAGGACAATGGAGATATCTCCACAAAACAGGGTGTTGAATAAAAGGCAGGAGGTTGTTTTCAAAGGAAACCTTGTCTAGTGGAGTGGACAGCCTACTTTCAGAAAAGTTGACTCTATGTAGGATGGAAGCCCTGATGCTATACCTGATGTTATAATTTACATATGGAAAATTACCCTTTCCTTCGTACTGGTGCCTACACAGGAGACAATATCTATCTATAGCTGTATCTCTAGAGGCTAACATCAGTCTTTCTATACGAGAGAAGTTAAGCTTTTCTCTGTACAAGAAAGTGTCCTCCAGAGGCAGAGGTAAGAGTGCTATAAAAAGCACATTTGGGTGACCTCAGAGTATTGTGTCAAAAAAATACAATGCCACAGCAGGGTTTTATAGGAGAGAGCTCACCTCTGCAGGCCAGTTAGGATGGCTTTTTTGGGAGATCAGAAGATGTTGCTCCTCTCAGGGCATCCCTTTCTGACAAAAGGAAGAGAAAGAGCAGAAGCAAAAGCACAGATGCACGCTCCAAGCTGTGAAATTTCTGCTGCTATTGTTTAACCTTGGAATTTTCCTCTCAGGACCAAAATTTCCCATTAGGATACCTCCAGAGGAAAAAGTAATCGCTCTCCATTCTCTTAGCTGTTTCTTTTCTGTCCTCTCAATAGAACAGCACCTTGTCCAACTGCAATAAAAATTTGGATTTCAATGTTAATACTAAGGGGAATGAATGCTAGCTCACAGCTCGGGCTCTGTCTTTGGGGATGAAGAGGCCAACAGATGGAACTGAGTAGAGAAAATGTGATGCCGATACAGAAAATAGCGAGAGGGATACAGGCATAAGATTATCCTCTCCAGTTTATCCTTTTCATTTGTATGGATACATGCAGATACTCAGTGAAATAGGAAAGCACCAAATTTGGAACGGATAAAAGAAAAAGCCATTTGATAAAAAGAATAATTAACTCAGGGAGCATGTTGCTACAAGGTGATACTGAGAACTGAGAGTTCAGTGGGTCTCAAGAAAAGATGAGACACAGGGAGAATAAGAACAGCTACGATTACATCGGATAAGATTAAAAGAAGAATTCGTGCATTATAGTAACAGGCAAAACACCAGAGGGTAAGAAGCTGAGAAAGAGCTTTCTTCAGGGATATTTTTCAGTAATAATCCATAACAGGATTTCTAATTTCTTCCTTTCAAACTTCTAACACTGGACACTCTCTGACATTGAAAGTCAGAAGGAAAAAGCTCCAGAGGATGCTTATATTGTAATTCCTCTGATTTATGAAACGTTTTCTGGGAAGTGCCTGTTCTATAAAACTAAATGGTCCAAATATTGAGCTAAAACTCCATATCAGTTTTTACCTAGGTAAAATGAATCTTCTGTTTCTAAGTTGCTGACAACAGTGAGTTTCATACATGAGCTGGGGACAGGACACAGCCTCATGTCCATAATACGTTTCCAAAGACCTCACAAGAGGAAGAATACCCATTTAAATCTTGTATTCATTTCCTCTGACAGACTATAAAACATCTCTAGCTCACAGAGAAGAGGGAGAACTCTCTAATACACAAACCACCTTTAATTTAACATCTGTGTCTCCAAGTGGCATTCTAATATCAGGTTTGTGATCTGTGGACAGTAATCTCTAACAGCTCTCTGGACTAGGCATGAAATGTGTCTGGCAATTTCACCATTTGGTGGATAAATATTTGTGGCTGGGCAAAAATAACACAACAGATTCCAGCTCCAAGGGGAAGCCTATTTGCTGTGATTTATACACTTACTGCAGTGGATAAACACTAATGCTATCATGATTGCCTGTTGTAAAGATCCTGTCATCTGAAGCAACCTGTCTTTTCCATTGGGACCAATTGTTCTATCTGATGATAACCAATAAAGCTCTGGAAGGTGACTGTAAAAGTAACAGACTGTCAGCAGCAGTCAGAGTTGTTGTTGTTTTGTCACTGCCAGTTATTTGCATTTTTAAGACTTACGAAGCCAGGAAACTTGCTGCCTTTCTTACCATTTGGTCATTTTTTTCTTTTCCTGGCAGAAATACCAAGCATCTTTGAGTCATAATTAATACAAAGGAGTCCCTGCTGAAAGGAGTATGAACACATCCTTTATCCCCCATTTGCTGCAAATATTTTTTAATACTGTCTCAGTAGTTTTGTAAGCACATTCATGTAACTTGGTAGGTACTCGAGTTCATACTGCAGTACTATTTCAAGTTTGGGGCACAGGATTTGAGAATTTCGTTACAGATTTTGCAATAAATCCCACACTCCATAATCTCTTAAGCATGTTGCATGCTGGAAAGCACTTGAGTTTAACTAGAAAGTGTGCATAAACACAGTTGCACATACTTAAGATTATCATCGACCTGCCAATTCACTCTTATCTAAGAATTTTTCATTCCATTTCCTTTTCTTTATCCTCCCTGCGTACTGGTGCTTGAGCTTGTGATGACAGAAGATAGCAAGACTGCAGTAAAGAGCTATTGTAGCAGAACTCCAATCACTGAATCTCATAAAAATGATCACCTTTATAAGGCAAGCCTGCAGGCTTCAGAAGCAGCCTCCAAGCTCCAATTTTTAGGGCTGTGAAGGAAGGGGCAAAAAAGCACAGATTGAAGAAATGGTGAGAGGCAGGAATTTGGAGGACTATAACCTACCTTAAATGTCAGCAAAAGACTACAGCCAAACAGTACAGTGCTGCTTCAGAAGGACTGCTGGTCCTGTTACCATATGTGATCCATACATATAAGCTGTATCACCATATGCAGGTATCACTGTACAAATGTATCATTTGCTTTCCTAAGGTCTCCATGTCCTTTCCTCATATTGCAGCAGTGTGAGTCACTAAGAAACAACACTCAAGTCCCAGTCCCGCTCCCACCACTTTAGGTAGCAGAAGACATCATTGCCCTCAATTGCTCTCTGCTGTCTTCACAAGTTGGGTTTTTTTTTCCTTCCTTCTAATTCAAACGTAGATGTTTATGACGAGTATTCCTTGTTGTAAAGGGCTTTTGCAGTAGGATGAAAAACTCTTTCTTTGATTTTGTGCCTTACTTATCATCCACAACATAACAGAGAAGTGTAAATATTGAGATGCATAAAGGATGTAGATCACACTTTTTGATAACAAACATCAGTGTACTTCTGAATTTCCTATGCTCCTTGATTTCTTGAAACATGTTTCTCTGTAAAGAAAAGAAAGCTTATGGGTTTGATATTCCAGAAATTGATATCAAAGTTTTTCCCTTTGATCTCTGTCTATATCCTGATTGCACTGTCTCCCAGCCTGGAGGGAAAGGAAAGAGATTGTTGGCATAATGCTGTGTGGCTTGAACACACATCACATCTTAATCTGATCTTGCCCCACAAGGAACACAAATCTCTTCAGATCTAATCTTTTGCAAAAGCACAAGCTTCATGGCAAGAGCGATGACAGTTGGATTTTGATTATACACCTTCACAGAGCATAGAATGGGTGAAATCTGTATTTTGGCTATCCCAGACATAATCTAGTCTGTGGGTAACAGAGGCATCTGATTTCTTAAGCCAAAAAAACTAAGTCCCTTTTTCAGACAGATTTTCTAAGGAAACAAGGATTGCAAAATCACACGTCTCAGTCCTGTTAGCACCAATAAATTAAACACTGGCTGCCTTTACTCAAGTTTGACAAATGGCAGAGGTCTCAAAGCCATGAAATTCCTGCAAATTTTGTCAAAACTAGTTTGAGGAATGTAATAAATGGCCTCACCTAAGGAAAAGCTCATTACCTGCAGGTTTGGTCTGCTGGTTGTGAGTCTCTTGGAAACAACATTACTGCCTCTTCCCAGTTGTCATTTGACGATAGGAGGGAGGACTTTGAAGAAAGAAGAGAACCACAGGTGCTGCTGTGGGGAGGAGGTCGAGAGGGAACAAGAAAGGCAGCTCTGTTTACAGTAGCTGTAGGACAGGGAGAAGCAGAAGACAAACCTGGGCTTCATTAGGTCAGCTCTTCAGCAAATAGTTTCTTGGACATTTCTTTCTTTCTTTACTTGCAGTGTAAGCATTAATGTGTCTCAGACTAAGTGCAACACCATTGTCCAGCAAAGGAGATCTAGCAACAATGTTTTATTTTTTAGGATATAGTAGACACAAACTGAGCAGATTCTTATCCTTGGATGATGTAAGTTCATGTGGCTATTTAGAAGTCAAGGAGCTCTTCAGATTTATATCATACCTCACCCAAAGTATTCTTGTGTATTTGGAGATCAATAAAGAGGGGAGAAAAGTAAAATCAATTTTAAGTAAGTTGTAACACTGTTTTATATGTTCATAGTTGTCTTTCCTTTCTTTGAGTAATGCACTCCTAAGTCCATCAAGTATATCACAAAGAATGGCGGAAGCTAATACATCCTAAAATACAGAATGCACCATTTCAACAAGCTATAGGAGTGATTGAACAACCTCAAAATATTCAGACAGAATCACAGGCTATGGGGAGCCAGAGACTCCTGTACCACCCTAGGTATGAACACAAATGAGATATTTATTACTTTGTGGCATAGCAGTCAGGCTCTTCTTATTCCACTTTGGCTCTCGTTGCACAGAAATATGCCAGGCTGCCTGCAGTTCTCCAGTTGAGAGCAGGTTTTACAAATGGTGGGGGCTGCCCCTTCTTCCAGGGAGCTCGCTGCTGGCAATAGAGGCTGTCCCCCTTGTGGAGACTGATGTATTACCCCCTAGCTTACCTGCACACCTCACCAGTTTGGGTTCCTTCTCTCTCGCTCTCATTTTTATAAGCAGTTTTGCCAGATTACATTTAAACATGACCCTTTTAATCAGGTTACTCAGAATAATACAAGAAAATTACTACGAGATGGATGCTGTTATCGCATCATCTATTTTTATCTCCATTGATTCTTCTGTACCTTTCATGAATCACCCTATTGAAAATGTGACATGTTTATGTCAGTCACAACAGGACCATAACAATATTAGCCCTGCCATGAATCCAGCATGACATCAAAATTGTATCATACTTGACCTTATTTGATATATCCGTGTACTGAATCAGAAGCTCCATGCTAAGCTGCACAAAGCAAGGAAAGATTCTTTTCTAACAAGACATTCTTCTATATAAATACAGACATTTGTGCTTTTAGTGTTTGCTATGCTAGCTCCAATCACGTGATCATATGTAAATAATAATGCTATTTCTAGAAACTGCGGCTAGAAGACATTCCAGCTCTCTTATTCGAGCCTGTTTACAGCACCATCAGTAGCTGGAATAACCTACACCTGAGAGCATTTGTTCTTACTACAAACTAATGCATTTTGGCACTCTTGTCATGCCTCTTCCTTGGTAAGAGCAAGCAGGGCAGAGCAGGAGACCTTTGCAAAAGCGGGAGACCTCGACAAAATCAGCAGCTGGAGAAAAAGAAATAGGAGGAGGCCTTTTACCACTGATTTCCTCAAACTAGTGGAATCCAGAGCCTTCATTTGCAGTTTGTATGAGCTACAGTAAATTGCCCAACTGTTCTCTTCCATCAGAATAATACACTTGCCAGAAGCTCATCACTATAAACTGCCACAGCTCCATTGACTCTGGGAGAGGCAGAGCTAAAGTAGCCTTTGGGTCATTTTTATTATTTTTTTTCCCAAAAAAATTGTTCTGTCGCTTAAAACAAAGGACAGAGAATCAAAAGAGATGATTTTGTCCCCATTTTCTCAAGATTATCTGTAAGAACTCACAGATAAAAGCAAGGGCTTGGTTTTCAAAGAAGTTTTGCAGTTTAATCTGCTAAAGATAGGCAGTTTAGAGCTCACGTCAATCTGGAGAAGCTGTATGTGCAGTCATTGGGCTTTACCTGTTGCCAACAAAGTTTATAACAAATTGACTACTATGGAAAAAGGACTGAGTTCTGAATCTTTGAAAAAGTCTTTGTTTGCTTCCTTCAGCCCTGCTGGAAGTAGGAAGTGATTTTAAATATAATGTAAACTGCAGGAGACTGTCAGCACTACTTTACTTAGTAGGATTCAGCCTTTTAATTATAAGTCTTGCTTTCAAGGGGTTAAATGGGAAGCACAGCTGACCATCACCTGGTTGAATCCCGCCTCTCTCTTTTTTAACCTAAATGAGTAATGAAGGAACAGAGCTGTGTATATTAAAATTCTAAAATGTGCAAATAAATATGTTGAATATTCCTGTTAAAATGCTTCTTTGATTCTTGTTAATTCTCCAGTATGGATTAACTCAGCAGTGATAGTAAGATATAAAACCTGGCAATTTGTCATGAGCAGTAACTACATTTCATACAGATTTTTCCCATGTATTTGGAATTCTGGGTCAAATCATTAATGGAGAGAGTTTACCAATATAAATTTAGATTCATATTACTTCAAATTAAAGTGAATCATTGCATCATTCTAAGAATTGTGATCAAATATGTTCTTGGTATTGCAAAGAGCTGAGTTGCAGATACAAAAGTCAAGAATTCTAGCATTAACTAAAGCTCCACAGCAAAGTTTGCTCTGCATCTTCTAAACTATCTTAGTTATTTAAATTATTTAAAAACTCGATTTCTTACTATGCAAATGCATAGTCATGTGGTATCACTGAATAGCTCAGTCTCCCACCTATGAAACTCCACCTTTTGCAACAGCAGTTAAAAGCCATTGGAGAGAAGGAGCTTCACGCTATTCTTACTGAAAGTTACCGAAAACGAGCAATTCAATAAAAATGCCATAGAAATAATACTTCTTGATTTTTCCACAGCCTTGTTGTGATGGGTTGACCTTGGCTGGCTGCCAGACGCCCACCTAGATGCTCTCACTCCCTGTCCTCAATAGGACAGAGGGAGAAAACTAAGATTAAAAAGCTTACGGGTCAAGGTAAAGAGGGGGAGATCACTTAACAATTACTGTTGTGAGCAAAACAGCCTCAACTTGGGGAAAACTAATTTAATTTATTGTCAGTGAAAATAGATTTGGATAGTGAGAAACAAAGACAAATTAAAACACCACCTTTTCCCATTACCCCAGGCTCAACTTCACACCCTCATTTGCCATTCCTCTATTTCCTCGGCCCCCCTCCAAGTGGTACAGGGGTGATAGGAAATGGGGGTTTGCAGTCAGTCCATAACAGCACCTCTCTGCTGCTTCTTCCTCCTCATGCTTTTGCCCGGTTCTAGCACAGGCCCTCTCCATGGGCTGCAGTCTTCCAGGATAAACCTGCTCCTGTGTGGCTTCTCTGTGGGCCACAATTCCTTCAGTACATCTCCACCTGCTCCTGTGTGGCCTCTCTGTGGGCCACAATTCCTTCAGGACATCTCCACCTGCTCCAGCCTGGGGTCCTCTACAGCTGCAGTGTGGATACCTGCTCCTTCATGGTCTCTCCATGGGCTGCAGAAGATCCCTGCTCAGGCACTTAGAGCACCTCCTCCCCTCACCTGGGTGCTCGGAGGGCTGTATCTGACACTTTTGCCCTCACCTCTCACTGCTGGGCAGCTTCAGTAAGTCATAAGCATTATTTCTAAAGTTTTTGTTTTCTTGCACGTGATACTTGTAAAACTATATGCAACCCAGAAAACAGGTCAAGACTGACTCTGAAGAGGTTTCTCACAGGACAGAGAGAAAGTGCTAAGGATAAGAACAGTTGCCCAGAAAGAGATTTGCCCACTTACTGACAATACACGGTAACAATTTAGCAGTCTCAGAAACACTTGGGATAAAGATTTGTACAACGGCTTCCTGAAATTACGTTGTTTAAAGGAAGAAAAGGTGGGATCTCATCACCCTTTCACTTACAGACTTGCAGAAATGAATTAGTACACAAGTCATCTTTGAACAGTAGTTGTCACATTAATTATTCTGGACTTGTAAAGAACAATTCTTTTTCCCCTCATCAGCCTTTCTCATTATCTTGCTCTGCAAAGTATTTCAATACATTGAGGAAAACTGGACTAACTTTTGCCTGTATAAAACAGACTATGAAACACCCTGATTAACACAAAAGTAATCTGCTTACACACAGAAACATTCCCATTAAAAGCAAAGAGCCAGACAGCACAAAGCATGTAGCCATCTAATTAGCAGAAAATATTTCCTTTTTCTTCTGATTCTGTGCTAACCCCAGTGCTGCTGAAAAGGTTGAGACGCATGCCACATGCCCTCAGTGTCTCTGCTGATGGAGAATTTGACAAGGCGGACGTGGCCTCAACCCACTCACCCAGAAAAACACTGCCTGCAGCATTCCCACGCATGCCCAGCACCACTGCTTTCTCCTCAATGGAAAGGAGATGCTGTGCTCTCCCATGTGCTGCTCCGGAGGGGAGCTGCCACAGGGGGAAGAAATGAGTTACCACCATCCTACCATGTCTCCCCCTCTGCTTCCCCTATGAAGGAGATGAGGATGACACAGAGAAGAAGCTGTCAGGAACCTGGATGCTGGTGGTCTTCCCATGTCAGTTAATATCCTCTGGCCCCACAAAGTATCTGCACCAAACAGTCTTGTTGTAATTTTGAGCAAGCAGCATTTGAGGCAGCTGTAGTGTCTGGCTTTTTTGTTCATGTGTGCATATGTGGGGACAATTCATAAGAGGAAACAGAACTAAATTCATATTTTTATATGGAGGCAACAGAACCATTTGCAACACTCAGTCCCATTGGTACTATGTTGCTTTAAAGAAGGCACCCACTTGGCTTCATCTCAGAGGCCTGTGTTAGGCACAGAAGGAAACACACAGATGAGATCTCTCCCCATTGGGAAAGCTAGGAGAAGAGGGCTGGAAGCCAGGAATTCAGCCTGACAGAGGCACACATCTGCATTAAAGCAGCAGTGCATAAGTATTTCACTTGGATGCCACAAGCAATTGTTTTAAAACACATCCATGTAGCCTACATACATTGAGTATCCACAAGAGAAGGTCTATGAAGTTTTCCTTCACGACAGTTCTGATTTCAAGATGACAGCATGAGAATTACAGTTTCCCAGTCCACTTGCTGTTCAGGGCACATCCCACACTCACTCCATCTGCAGATGCTTTTTAATGTCAGTACATGGATCAATGACAGGACACAGTCCCCAGGGAACACCGTAACACAAAAAAAAAAAGAAACGCTTGGGCAGCAAAGTATGCAGTAAGACACACTGATATAGGATTGATTCTTCATTTCAAAGAGAAAAATCTGCATTCTTCAGAAAATAGTGTTCAAAAATTTCATTTTCATTCAGTTCAATGGTGTAGCTTTATAATTTACAGCACCAGATAAAGCTAGAAGATGTAATGTGAAATATCGGAAGCAGTTCTTCCCCTGTATTAAAATGCACCTTGGGCAACTGAGCCTTAACTTCTCCTAACGTATGTTTCTAGCAGATAAGTAAATAATTTGGATGGGAAATGAAAATTTTCAAGATAGTTACAGTTGGAAAAGCATCAGCTCATATTAGACTTCAGCTGCGGTATGCCACTGATAAGTTTTTGGGGTGGTTTGGCATAGTTGAAAGGAAGCAGCTTCGGAAGAATAAAAAGCTTTTTGTGTACAAGTTGCTCAATTAGAGATAGCAAGAAAAAAGACATCTTTACATCAACATTCTGAAAGTGGCCTTGGTGGCAGGATCAAAGCATACACCAGAGCATGTGGCCAGACAAGCTGAGCATCCCCATGCTCAGAGAGAGGAAGGAGAAACAGAGGGGCCAGGGCTGAGAAGCTTAAACGTTCCTGCACAGAGAAGCAACCTAATGCACTGAGCTGCATCAACATTCATCTTCTTTATAACCACGAGCTTCATTGGTTTTGTGGACAAAACCTCTAGTCATGTGCAGGTTGAACTTTGCATTCGACGGCACCCACTCAGCTCTGCGGGGCTTTGTGTGCAGCGGTGAGCTGCGGGTGAGCGCTGAAGTCATCATGACACCATCATGATGGCAGGTCACAGACCAGCAAGTCACCTTCAGTGAATTTCAGTACAGTCACAAGATGACAGGTCTCTTTTCAAAGTCCCCCAAAGCCCATGCTGGCTTATACACACTGAATACTAAGCTGTTCTCTGCAGCAAGAGAGCTCTCTCCACAGATCCCTGCTACCAAGCTTAAGTAATGCATGTTATGGACAAGAGAGCTGTGAGTTCTCAGAGGGACCTTCACCTAACTGTTTCAAATGGAGAAGTAGAAAACCTTGTACTTCTCCTTTCTGCACTACTTGGCCATTAGCTGACAAAGAAATGGAAACTCATTCAAGAAAGAACAAATGCCCTTCTTTAATGGGTTTATTTAAGCAGACAGAGCCCCAGTGAAGGAAAGAGCATGTCGCTGTGAAGATTGCAGGATGTCACTGGGCAACATGTCAGGCGAAAACCAGCTCATGTTGGCTTGTCCTAGCTGCTTCAGATCAGCTGATTGCCTTGCCACAGCTGTCAGCACTGCTGCAGGCCACCAACCTGTCACTGTACCTTGAGTTTCCACAATTCTTCACCAGACAGTGGACCTGAAAGTTGGACCATTCAGCTCAGACCTACAAAGCTGGCAAGTCTCATGCTGGCAGGTGACAGGCGCTAAAAGTTCTTTACCCCAGTGAAGATAAAAGGGCTTTCTCACAAGGGAGCTTCACCTCACCTTTTGTAAAAGCTGTCAGTAAGACCCTGCAGCCACTGTCAAAAATGACTCCAGCCACTGTCCACTGTGCAACCTTGTCTTTAGCTGCTTATAACTCTGTCAAATGTTAGCCATCTAAAATGACTTTTCCCCTGTTGTGCAGCTGTCTCGGGCTGAATACAGGAGGTTTTAGTTCTTCCTCAGAAAAAAAAACATTCCTTTTTTTTTCCCCCCCCAACTACAAACATTCTGATAATCTTTTCGCCAAGAATATTTTCACTGAGAATATTTTCACCAAGAATATCTTCATGCAGAGAATTAAAATTTGATGGGCTGGTGCTGTGAAGAGCATCAGCAACAGCTTTTTACCAATGGCCAGATAAGCACCTGCCAAACCCATTTGCACAATACACGTGTTGCCCAGAGCTGCAGAAACAAGCCTGTCCCTTGCCTGGTTGCGTGCCCGCAGCAGGAAGAGCCAGGGCCTGTGCTGTCCCTTTGCCAGCTTCCCATCATGAAACACCTCTGGAAAAAAACAGCAGAAGGTCGTCTCCTCTCTTTCTTGTCTAGGGCCAGGTCCATAGGGAGAACAGCCACATCTGCTGGTGATGGGTGGCAACAGGTCTCCATCCCATCTTGCCCTAGCAAACCCTGCCATGCCCGTAGGGCGTGAGGGGAACCTTCCCGGTGTTTCTGATTATTTTTTACACAGTGGTAGAGAATTACACCAAAAACTTCTTATATAAACTTATCAGATTAAAAAGTGAAACCCCAGAAGATGGGAAATATCAAACTTTATGTTGACCAAGCAACTTCAAAATCCCATCTTTTATTACCTAACTTCGTATGTCATTCTTTAGGATTTCTGCCTCATTTACTGCACTCTTTTACTTTGTGTTTAATACTTTTAGGCATGTATGAATAAATTGAGGATATAGCATTCTATTAACAAAGCCATTTTGTTTAGCATGAGAATGGTTTATCATACAAAATACATTTGAACAGTCATAAGGGAAAAGCAGTGACTCCATGTCTTTCTTGCATCCCCTACAAGATATTTAGTCTATCATCTCCTATTCTAACAGACTATCAGAGATAATATATTTTATTTTTAAGTAATTTCTTATAAGCGTTCTAAATCCTAAGTTAAATAAAAGCATTCAAAAACTGAACATGAAAATATTTCAACAAGAAATTGTATTTTATTTGTTTCCAAGTTGCAGGGAAGAATTCTTAAGTGGCTTACTACTAGTTTAATAGTACTCAGTAGTTTATTACGATATTATTTTATGTGGACAGCTAACTTGATATGCGCATCAGATTGCTGAAGTTATTCAGCATGCATTTTGCCTCATTGGCCAATCTGACAGTGACTGACAGTCTCTGGAAAAGTATAGTACAGCTAAAAAAACCTGACCTAACTTTTAAACAGCTTTGTCTGTGATACCGACATAATCAAACAGAGTTTTACATATGTTACGTTGTTGCTGCAGCAACCTGGCCTCCTCTCCTCTGACTACTGATAGGGAGCCTCTAAGCTTGATATGGACTCAGATATCTTGAGATTAATCTCTCGGGACCATTCCAGAGAAATCAGAATTCATTTGCAGTTCCTCGAAAATAAAGTAACTATTTCACGTAAACTACTTGTCATATACCATCAGGCCTGAGCTTCCTATTCATAACCTTTATAGAAATGACTGAGTTGGCACAGGGCCCTCAAGACATTTAGGAGAAAGCCATTTGCACAGTAAGAAGGAGGATTAAAATGGCTTTGGCTTCTCTATTATTTTTTCTTGAATGCAAGCAGAGAAAAGGTTATTTTTTTTGTGAAAGCAAAAGTTGTATTTTGGGGAGTTTTTTTATTCCTCCAGATGTTTACATCTCAGTGCATCTAATTTTGAGTTCTCCATATCTTCATCAGGGATCAGAGTGTGATGGTGAAAGCGAAGGATTGTAAGCACTGAGCTGTGTAGTTCCTGAAGCCAGAGTTAAATCCTAGCTAGCACGGCTGTAGAATTTTATAAGGACAACTGACTCTTTGATAAAGACTTCAACAGTTTTGATGGTACAGTCTACATCACTGCACATTGCTCGAATGCTCTGAAAGTCTCTCTCTGACTGCTTAGATCCCTTCTGGAGGGAGAAGGTGTAAACACGGTGCTGGAACAAACATGATGCAGAAGAAAAAATCAGGCCAGTTCACATGGCTTGCTGTATTGAAATAGGAGTTACAGCCTGCTAAAACACTTAACCACCTTGCCAATGGACATCCTTCTATAAAGAGCATAAATAACAAAATATTTCTGTGTTTGAAATATATATAATTGCAGATGGCATGTGTGCCATATTGGAGTAGTCCATGAGAGTGCCAAAATGTAGAAAATTAACATTAAATTCTTCTGTACCCTGATGTTCAGCAGAACAACTCTCCACTGAGCAGAAGTGAAGTCAGAGACTGGAGAAGACATGGAAAACCATGTTGAAAAGATGCTTAAAAGAAATCTGAGCAGTGAAAAGGCACTTCCAAGGGCCGTGAATATTGGTGGCTTCTCTCTTTGGTCAGATACAGCACCTAACATTTGGCCACTACCCAAATCAGGAGAGGAAGGCACATCTGCTTCTTCAGAGAATCCCACAGCATCAGGGAAAATCTTCAGTGCTGTCTGCTTTGCTCTACGCACACCCATGGCCCAGCTCTAAGTGTGTGCAAACCATCTAGACTGTAAAATATTTACCTATGAAGTGTTTAGCTAAACACACTTGGGTCTCCATAGCAGTAACACTTATAACTTCATACAACGAATTTCTGACAGATTTATGCAAGTCTTCATGTCATACACAAACTAAAAAGAAATGTCAAGGTTGGAATGCAATGGGCAGAGTCTGGGCTGACAGCACTCAGGAAACCTGGAGTCACTCTCAGCTTTGCCACAAGTTTGCCAGCAAAACACTTCAGTTATCTGGTCTTGGCTTCCTCAGTCATTAAAAAAAAACCTTACTGTATGTGCTTTGTGAAGTACTCTGAGCTCTAGTGCTTCAGAAGACCCCAGTGATGTTATTATTCATTACAATTCTTGCTTAATTATGACATAGTTCACAATATATGAGACAAAGCAGTCGGGAAACTAGTTCAATACAACCTTTCATCACATGGTGGACCCCAAAAGCAGCAATTTCCATGGATTTGCCTTCTGATTGTATAATCCAAGACCATAAGGCACATGTTCTTCTCAGTACTGTCTTGGAGAATCATGCTAAACCCAATTTGTATAATCCAGCTTCCACTAAAAAAGCACAATTCATAGTAGTTGCTCATTGTTTAATTGTTGTAGTGCATTACAATACACAGTAGCAGTTTTACTATAGGTAGGCACAGCCATAGCGAGGCAAGGCTCATAAAAAGGAGCAATGTCCTTTGATTTACCTTTGATTTACCTTTGATTTACCTTTGATTTTGTTCAGAGACATAGCTGTAAGCCCAGATGCTCTTGTTATTCACTGCAGGAAAGCAGAGTTAGAAACCTACTGGCTTCTGGGTGCACCCTCATGGACCACGAAGGCCAAAGCTATCAGGTAGAAGACAACACTTAGCATTAAAGAAGTAAGCAACTAAAATAATATTTAGGGTGTGCTAGGCTGACATACAGGCCACCATTAACCACAGAAACAGCAGTGGCAGATCAGGCAAGCCTAATTACTCACCTGGGGATCTGGCTTGCACGCTGAGGACATTAATGACACATCTCTCCCTGGGAGGGGAAGGGGAGGTGATCTTTAGTAGAAGTGAGTGACAGCAAGCCTGGCAGGACTCTGCTCAATCGCTCATCCCAGGAGAAGGGGAGAATAAACTCTTGTCTTCAAACTTTTTCTCTTCTTTTCTTATCGCTGCCTAATGTCGTTCTTCTAAACAGCATCTTTTTTTTCCAGATCCTTTGATCCACAGCACACACTAGTGTCTTTTCCTGACTATTCTGCCCAAAACATTGAGACAGCCTGTATTACTTACAGTGTAGTGAACAGCTCTTACTATATTATAGCACGCTTGATCTTTTAAAAAAAGTGTGTTCGGTTTTTTCCATTTTGGTTTGTTGGGGTTTTTTAATCTCTTTAGGAGAGCATGCAAAATCACAGTGACTTTAAGGTCTCAGTGGTGTACCACTGAATTCAGGCAGGGCTCTGTTCCTTCTCTGTTTGAGAGCCAAAGCAAAGCTTTGGCATCTGTGATAATGCTTCTAGCAGAAGTGTCACTTGGACATAACGGCTGTGGGAAGTTTCACTGCTCCTTCAGATGCAGGTAGAACAATAAGTTTCTTATATTTACTCACTCAAAACAAGTCCTGCTCCATATTTCTGGAGGTACTTCTGCACTCTGACTGTCACTTCCACCTACTCAGCATTGCACCAGGACCTCCGTGCCATTTAGCAATATGGAAAGATGGTTGGTCTTGAACCCCAGCCAGAATCAATGTGCCTGTAAACATAATTTTCCTTGAAATAGATCAAGTTTGCTCGTGCAGAACCAATGGTAGAATGTGGGGAAAATTTTACTAACAGAATTTATAACGCTTCTTTTTTAAAGTGTGGTGGTGTGGTCCGAAAGCCCAAAGAGCGACATAACGAGAAGATAAAATTGTAAAAAGCCTGACAGATCCAGGAATAGAAGCTCGAAACTGAGCCTTTGGGACCACTTCTAACTCTTTGTCCATACTTCTGGGTCTTATAACTGATTCACATTTCCCAGTATTTGTGTCACCTTACTTTAGTGTCTCCATACTGGTGAAGCTGTAAAGATAATATAAGGAACCTTCTGCGCTGTCAGAACAAAAAAAAAAATTTAAAAAAGGATACTTTAGCACCCCTATCAGACACTCACTCCTTTAGCTGAAATGAAAAAGATGCCTACTTGGAATAATGAAACAGTTTACATTTTGAATTTTGATTTTGCTCAGTGAAGGCAAATTCATCATTTGAAAGCTAATCATTTTCTAGACAATATTGTAACTCTTTCAGCAGAAAAAGAAGGAAAGAGAGAGGGAAGGGTAATAACATTCCCACTGCAAAGTTTTCCCAAAATCATAAACTCATTACTGCAAACTATAATCTAGAGTCAACTGAAAACTAGGACATACTAGGGTTACAGATCCAAAGCTGCAAAGTAAAACTAATCAGTTCTTGGATAGGATTCTTTTTTTTTCCTGCAGTACAATCTATAGTCTAGTTGGTCAAATCAAGCCTTTCTGAGAAAAGAAGATTAGAGGCAGTTGTTTAAAATATGGGTTGGGGGGAGGCAGGATTTAAGCTTCATTACTGACCAGGATATACAAAACAGACTGTAATGAAAAAACAGTATTGAGATTGTACTTGAGGTCTGAATGGAAAAATGTTAAGTGAAGACAGGGCCACACGGAGGAGCTTATAGTTACAGCAAGAACTGATGCTGAGGCAAATGTCCTATGAATAAGTGAAATTAGGTGTTATGGGAACGTTGCAGGACTTTAAAAACAATTATCACACCTGAACACTGCAAATAGGCTATCAAGCAAGAAATTAAATTCAGAAAAATGTAATTTAATTTTATTTTATTTGTAAGGATTGTTTCTCCTGCAAAGATCAGCGTACTGTGCATGATTTTTTAATGGAAAAAGTATTGGGTTAAGTATCAACCATTTTGCATAAACAAAGTATTTGATGAAAAATTCTTATACTTTGGCAAAATTTCATCAATTTCACTGCTTTTGTTCAGTCTGTATATGATCCAAATCTTAACTGTCTGAACTGATGCATATGTGTAACACAAATACATCTGAAGGATTGGTGAACCATAGCAGGATGTTTTTATTTATATGCCAACCTGGAGTTCACTGCAGTCCTATAGACCTGTTTTGCACAGGGGCACATCAGGATACACCTTGCATAAGTTAAGAGAAAATAATAAAATACTACAACACAGATATGCCCTGTCTTGCCTTCTATTTGATTTCCCTGTAACCTACTTAACTTAATGGTTGGACTTGATGATCTTAAAGGTCTTTTCCTACCTAAACAATTCTATGATTCCATGATTCTACTACTGTTCACCAAGATAGCTACATGAAATCTGCCATAGCTAACCCCATATCTTCCAAAATGTGAAATACAGGACTGCCATATCTTCATGATGTACTTTTTAAAGGTTTTTATGTCCCTCAGTGCTGTCTAAACTGTCCTAGCTCTGGTCCAAGCTCGGCAAATCCAACCTTGCTTCCTTAGTTTTCATTTTCTGGTCTCAGGACCTTTTCTTTGTTGTTCTCCATCAATCTTTACTGACAAGTGGTCCAAGAAAAAAGCTCAGTGCTTTTGTTAATACAGCCCTGAGCAGCTGGCTGCCTCCTGCATAATCATCAACCCATAGCATTATATGCTATTTGAAGACTTAACCATGTACTTTTACAGCTCATCTATGTCATGCTAAAGCAGATATTTAAGATAGTAGTATATTTTGACAACAGAGAGGCAAACCAACAGTTTTCTGGGAAATGAAGGTCTCCTTTACAGCTTCTTCAAATCCTGAGCCACACTTTACATCACCCCAGCGACAAGAGTGTTCTGACCACGGCACAGCCACCCAGCCAACACCCTTACTGAGGCATCAGGAGCTGACGTGTAGCTGGTGACCTTCACGCACTCCATGACCACAATTGCTAAACCTCGGGAGCAAACGCCAGCAACGATCTGTAGAGGGCACTTGCATAAAACAAGAGCTAAAGGTAGGGAGGGCACGATTTTGTCAGATCCCACCCGTCATTAAGTATGAAGTAGGTAGGTCAGTCAGGGGAACAATAGAAGTTTCATCATTCTCAATATATGAAGTATGTCCAGGCAGCTCTTCAGGCACTTTAAGCTGGCATAGCTCCCTTGAGTTCGATAAAAGGATGCCCATTTACATCAGCTGAGCACTGGCTTCACAACTTCTTAAACCTCCCCAATGGAGCAACTCAGTACAGCAAACGCCTTCCACGATATGAAAGCCTGGAAATACAATGGTATGGAACCCAAAATAATTCACGCCTCTGCATCATCAGGCCTAAATCGTGGAACATAAAGAAATCACCAATGAGATTTTAATAATTTAGGGTGAAACCATGCGAATTATTTTCCCCAAGCAACCTGTGTGCAATGAGGCCACTCTACTCCACTGTTCTTTCACTGCACAAGTACAGACTTGCTAGAGTGCCCTGCTAAGGTGCTGGCAATACATTTTTCATCTGCCTTTTATAGGGTATTTTTACCTTGATGAACCATTTAAAGCATGCAAGCCAAACGCTGCTCTGTCTCACGCTTGTACGGCACTGTCAAATCCAGTGAGGAGAAGCATGAAAACCAATGTTTGGACATTTTGGTAGCAAACCTTTAGATATATTCACGGCAAAATAGTTTTCTGTTAAGTGTAGAATGAGGAAATTTAGGCAAGCTGTATTACGGTGAAATGATAAACCACTGAGCATTCAGGACCTGGTGAAACAAAATTTTGTATCATCCAGTGATAGAAAATGCAGTCCGCTTCCTACAATACTATGCAACACAATAACTTGTAGACACCTACTAAGAAATACTTGTGAAAATTAACATTTTTAATAACGTTCAAATAGGACACCTTCCAAATACAGTTTTTGCCAAGTCACACTGATGAGTTGACAAAAAGTAGCAGATTTGCAGTGAAATTAACCAGGTTTTTGTCTTTATCATTCCCACAGTGTGGGAATGGTAATATCACACAGGTAAAAAACTCACAGCTCTAACTCTGCTTGAGGAAATGTAGACATATATTTTAAAATCTACATTAAAAAATTCAACTTATTAGAAAATAATATTTTGTAGGTTAGGTTGACTTATGTCTGCCTAGTTTTAAATCTGTATTTCTCAACTGGAGAGAAATATTATGGGGCTAATCCTGCATCCTTGAAAACACAATTCAATAAACCATTGTGAATTTTGCTTAAGTAAGGAATAAATCAGTGCAGAGTATGAACCCCTACTTAAAGATCCCATTTAACTCCAGAAATACAGAAATTACTGAAAATTACTTCTTGTAGGAACTGAATGGTATCTATTTCATCACCTAAAGCGATTTCTATGAAACCTAAAAATTACTCATTTGCTCACTTTCAGGAGTTGTTAATTTTAGAGATTAATTCCAAGATTCATTCACGTAAAATTTCCTACAGGTATTTGTTGAAAACTGACACATTCTCTTTTTAATTAAATCCAGTGATATGTTAATAATGTGCATAGTTTCTCAACTATTGCTTAGGTCTAATCCACAATGTAGCTTCAATGACTACCATTTATAAATTTTCATGTAATATTGCTGAAGTATATTCTTACAACCTAGTCAGAAGTTGTAATGGCCATAAGGACATACAGTAAGAAATGAGAAAGCTCTGCATCCAGTATTAACAAATATTTTTTTTTTCAGTGATTTCAGTGCTTTGGAAGACATTTCTAAAACTTATAATCTATTCATCTCAATTTGCATCCTTGATTCTGTAATTTTAGTTAATTTATTTTGTACAAGTGGCACAAGTAGGATAGATAAGAAGGTTAGGTTGACTGAGTGTAAAAATTAGAAATTCCTTGGTATTAAATCAAAAATATTAGGGTCATGAACTTTAAATATACCTTTATATAATACAGTCTAGTGGGTTATGTGTAGATAAAGACGGTATTTCCTTGGACAACTCTATTAGTTCATGTATCAAGGGAAAAGCTTTTTAACAGGAACACGGAAGAAATACTGAGTAAGACACTAAAATTTAAGTACTACCCAAAACAGAAAACTATATCTTATCTCAAAGTTCATTGGTTTTATTCTTATTAGTCAGTTTTACCGGTCATATTGCCATACCTCATTTTCTTGTTTAGGCAGCTAGAAAAGTAGTCATGAGCTAGATGCTGAGAAATAGCTAGAATTTCTATCACTTTCTCAACTAATTAAACACCAACAAGAGAATCCATTCACTTGTATTAAAAGCCAGAAAAATACAAGAAAAAAATCCAAGAGCTCACTAACTGCAGAAAATGCAATTAAACTATCAGTGTATTAATTCAGGTGCAAACTGCTGCACCATTGTATAGCAGTGCTTTCTTCTCCTTAAACACTTTCCCTAAAACGTGAAGAAGAAAATCTGATGGCTTAATAGCATTTTCTTCACTGTCAGAAATGCTTTGGGATGATTTTATTGTTATCACAAAGAGCGCTGGAGGAGTTAATGCCGTTACTCCTGTTTGTTACCTTTAAGAGTGACAGATTCCACAGAGAAACTTGCTGCTTGTAATGACATGAAGGATTAATATTTTATAACATCATTACTTTATAGGCAGGACAGCTATAGTGATAAGAATATATTTAATATTTTATGCATTCACAACCATGTAGCACACAAGGAGCATTTATTCTCCGGCAGCATCTCTTTGAATGTGTATTTGGTTGCTGCTGTTGACAAGTTTGTCATCCTTACTGTTTATATTGTGGTGCAAGTAGCAGAGCCAAAGCACTATTAGGGAATCACCACCGTGCGCACTGCCAGAGTGAATTCGAACTAGAGATATACACAGACCTTTTAGCAGAGAGTCTACAAACCACAGAGAAGTTTTAGGGAGAAGCAACGTGGGCAATTGCCTGGGAGCCTCGCCAGACCAAACAGAAGCAGGAAAGCAAGTTATGCAACCGAGAGGTCGACAGAGGGAGGAGTGTGCACCCTACATCTCTGCCTTGGTCCCCGCAATCCTGATGCCAGCTGTGAAGCTGAGGTTTCATCCTGCACAGAACTAAGTATTTAGATTACATTGAAGCAAATACACTTCACTTTTAACCTCTGGTATGCTCCTTTTCCTTCAGAGGCAACTCCCATTAAAGCTAAGCAAGTTAAGGCTGTGTAGCAGCAGTGGTGATGCCTATGTATTTCCAAAGCATCCTGCTGTAGCATGTGGCTGTTATTTGAATATGGTTTTTGTTCTTCCACAAGTTTCATTGGCCCTGAACTCTCCTGTCTGTGCGAGCACAGAGCTTTACATTTCATATGCTCTGTGCCTGTGCATAGACATTCCCCTGGGCTTCAAGTGGGGCACGGCTACACTGTAGTGGTGAGCAGAGAAACAGCAAACTTCACCTGCATCGCGTGAGAAAAAAAGTAAGCATACCCTGAATATGGACAGTTATGAACTTATTATATATTTTTCAGCTGCAAGGTGCTGAGAGGCTTCTTTTTTTTTTTTCCTTTTACTGCCTCCTCCCCCTTTGCCTTTGATCAGCACTTTGAGGGACTGCGTCCTTTAATTTATTTAAATGTTTCAGTCATCGAGTCCCTTTCTCCCTAACCAGCGGAAGAGCCTTCCACTCGATATTTAAAGGAGCACTCGTGAAGAAAGCTGAGTGAGGTTAATGCTTGCCAGGTCAAAAGACATCAGTCTTTCACCTCGCACAGGAACAGACTTTTAGGAATGCATCTCCCCAGGGTGGCATAAACAATAAACGGCTTTTTTCTTGCTTTTTTTCTTTTTTTTTTTTCTTTTGACTTCATGATCAGTGTTTGCCAAGCAGAGGAGGGACAGGCAGCGAAACGGAAGTGTGACAGATTCTGCCCACATCTTTTTCACAGTTTTTCCTAACCTCTAACTCTTTCGATACTTTGTATTCACTGTCACACTTGACTGACACAAGAAACCCACTGTAGGGAGAGAGGCTTCCTGTAAACCGAGCCCCGTTTCCATGGTGCGGAGTTTTCTATTTAAAAATAAACTCCTGTTTTCTGGGGCTACACGTATGTACAGCACCCGCGGAGCTCCCCCCACCCCAGGGTTAGGGGCCGAGGGCAAAGCAGGGCAAACATGTCTCCTACCCTAAAAGGTTACCCTTCCCATGCCACAGCTGCTCGCTCTCCGGTCCGACCCAGGAATCCCAAAAAAACCCCAAAAGGTCACCCTTCCCATGCCACAGCTCCTCGCTCTCCGGTCCGACCTAGGAATCCCGCAGCACTTTCCCGCACGTAGTTTAAGGTCACTGAACTGCTCCCGTGCTATCCCGGCGCGACTGGGAGAGCGGCGTTCGACCGGCTTCGGACGCACCTTACACCCGCT
>NW_009725485.1:0-26515 GCF_000703405.1 Apaloderma vittatum
CAGCATCCTCATAGGTAAACTGTGGAAGTGTTGTCTGGATGACTGAGTAGTTAGATGGGTCGCTAACTGGTTGAAGGGAATAAGTCAGAAAGTTATAGTCAACGGGGTAGAGTCTAGTTGGAGGCTTGTATCTAGTGAAGTCCCTCAGGGGTCAGTACTGGGGCCGGTGCTTTTCAATATATTCATTAATCACCTGGACAAGGGATTAGAGAGCGCTGTCAGCAAGTTTGCTGATGACACAGAACTGGGAGGAGCAGTTGACAGACCAGAAGGCTGTGCTGCCATTCAGAGAGACCTAGGCAGGCTGGAGGGCTGGGCGGGGAGAAATTTTATGAAGTTTAACAAGGATAAGTGTAGAGTTTTGCACCTGGGAAAGAATAACCCCATGTGCCAGTATAGGTATAGGTTGGGGACTGATCTGCTGGAAAGCAGTGTAGGAGAAAGGCACCTGGGGCTTCTGGTGGACAGCAGGATGACCATGAGCCAGCAATGTGCCCTCGTGGCCAAGAAGGCCAATGGCACCCTGGGGTGTATAAGAAGAGGAGTAGCTAGTAGGTCAAGAGAGATCCTCCTGCCCCTCTACTCTGCCTTGATGAGGCCACATCTGGAATATTGTGTCCAGTTCTGGGCCCCTCAGCTCAAGAGAGACAGGGAACTGCTTGAGAGAGTCTAGCACAGAGCCACAGAGATGATGACTCCCTTAGGAGCAAAGGCTGAAGGAGCTGGGTCTCTTTAGCTTGGAAAAGAGGAGGCTGAGGGATGACCTCATAAATATTTACAAATATGTAAAGTATGAGTGTCAAGAGGATGGAGCCCGTCTCTTTTCAGTGATGTCCAATGACAGGACAAGGGGCAATGGGTACAAGCTGGAACATAGGAGGTTCCACAAATCCATTAGAAAAACCTTTTTCCCTGTGAGGGTGACGGAGCACTGGCACAGGCTGCCCAGGGAGGTTCTTTGGAGACATTCAAAACCTATCTGGACGCGTTCCTGTGTGACCTACTGTAGGTGATCCTGCTCTGGCTGGACTAGATGATTTTCTGAGGTCCCTTCCAACTCCTAACATTCTGTGATTCTGTGAATTTTTATAGTTTTTTATAGTACAATCTGCTTACTTGTTTTTTTTCTTCAATGGCTTACAATTTGGTATCATATCTAAATTTACTATATATTTTATGCTGTAAATACGTTGGATATTTGTTCCCTTTTTTTCTTTTTTATCTCTGTAACAGGTTTTACCTAGTTCCCAAAATCCAGACTATTGAAAGATAACATTGTCTTTTCCTGGACCGTTGCATATTGTGGACTGGTAGTTTTTGCTCATTTCTTAAAATCAATTTATTTGTCAGAACCATACCTAGTATAAATCAACACTTCCTCAGTCAGTTTGATAGTGATTAATAAGAGCTGGAGATCTTCTCTATTTATACTTAGATGCATTTATCAGATTATGTATTGCTTGTAAATAATTGATAGCAAGCCAGTTGATGACTTTTTTTTTTTTCCCTGAAAGAATAAGTCTATGACCATATTCACTGGAATATGAAATTCATTTAGAAACTAATTTACTAAGAAAGCTGTTTTAATGGGACAGATTAACTGTCAGTCCTAAACTAAAATCAAAACCAAAAAAAATCAAATCAAACCAAACAAAGAAAGACCAAAACAAAACCCACAAAACACAAAAATAATTTGAAAGTTGCTGGGACAAAGTGGAAAAAAGAGAAAATAAAGAATAGCAGTAGGCATTATTTTTTGTTTTATTCACTTATCTCTAAAATGATCCAAATATCACATTATGCTTTGCTGGACTTAATTAATGAGTCGTTTGTTTGACTGAGAGTCTTTTTTAAAAATCCTTACTGAATGAGGAAATCTGACAAAATTTCTCATGCAAATAACATTTAAGTCATAAAACATAAAATTTGTTCCTTCAAAATTTGCATTGAAAAAGACTGGAAGGGATCGATTATGTCTGAAGGAGGCCCACAGACTTCTGCAATTTTAGCAGTTATTTAACAATGTTTTGTACTTTATGCTATCTCTGACTCTTGCTAAGATGTGCATTTGATTTGTTCCTATTAGACTCACGAACAGTATAGGAAAAATGTCAAATTTACAAAGATAAAATTCATTTAGTTGGGTACACAATAATTCATCTTAATTATGTCTGACATCTTCTCTATTGTATAATCAGTTTCCCAAAAGAAGAGAAACCTACATTCTGTCTCCTTTAGGAATCCTTCACTGAAGGAGGCTAGTTACTTCAGTCCTTTGAGGAAGCTAATAATGTAGTTGAGGCATCATGAAAAATAAAAAATAATGCCTCCTATTCATCAAAAACAGGGAAATACCATACTGTCATGCCTGACAACCATAACTCCTAACACTGCTTCCTCAAATGGTAGTATATTAGAGTACATAAGATTTTGAAGCAGTTGTATAAACTTTTTAAAAAACCCAATTTTTAAAAAAGATATTTTTTTAATACATTTCCTGCATGAACTGAAACAAATAAGAAGCTGTTACTGAACTCAGAGAGGAATTATATCAGATAATTTTTTCTTTCCTGTGAGGGATACTTTGTTTATACTATGCAAAGATGAAAAGTTAATGAAAACACTTAAACAGTGGATTTAATATTCTAAGCTTCTTGATCATCTTCACAGAATGCTAGTTCTAATCCAAACAAGACACATTACTATATATTCTGTTTTAAAAATGAAATGAAAATAAAACCATAATTATTAGAATCAGCATTAATATAGAACTGTCACATTGTAGTACTTATGCAATGAATATTATACTCTTTACAAAGATTAAGTAAAACTGGTAACTTAGTTGTCATCTCAGGTGGTGTACTAAAAATTATCTATGTCTTTCAAATGGTCTTTTCCCTTCGAAATTAAAACTCAAACTACAAGAAAAATATCTCCTGCCGTAGTCTTCTGTTGCATAATACTTCCGCAACATGAAACTTTCTTTTAATTAAAATGCTCAGAAAGATAAGCATAAATGATATGCAAAATATTTTGACTATTATAAGACTGAGTGATTCTGAAATGACAAAAAGTTGAAACTGAGAGCACCTCAGTATCCCAGGAGTAGTTCAACCATATTTATTTCTATACTTTATCTGTATGGTCTTTGATGTAAAGGCTGTCTTTTGACATGTAAACAAAGTAAGGCTTCATGGATTGATTTGAGGAAAAATGTTTTTTGTAGTATTGAGAATGATGATGATGCAGCTAAGACAGAGGCTCTGAACAAATTCAATGCCCCAATACAGACAAGTGTAATCAGAGGATTGGACTACATTTCAGTAACAATGCTGGCATAAGAGTTGCCAGCGAGCTTGTAAGTGCTTCATTACCCATGCTTGACCCCTTGCGATGAATATGCTGAGCCATTGTCAAACGACAGATTCAGATGGCAAGAGAACAAGCAAAATAATTACTTTACTGAATTAAATTTTTCATCAGAATTGTAATTAAAAATAAAAAGATAAAATGCCACTGGGGGCTGAAAAAGCCCAAACTAAGTGCCAAATTCTGATCTACTGTCGAATGAGTTGCTCTGGCTCTATAGTGAACTGAAATATGAATTTTTGCTCAGGTATATAGAAATATATTTTACTTTCTTCATATAGGACTGTTTTAGTCAGTAGCTCTATTGCAACATGAAGTACATTCTAAGGATGGACTTACTTAATGAATAATTATCTATTTTTTTCCAAGTCAAAATAGCATTTTGTTCAAGAAGTGCCAAAATATTTAGATATTTTTAAATAAATTTTACATTTTCATTATTTTTCCTTCTTAAAATGACTTAACTTATAAAAGAGATATGTTTTAAATACTTCCTAAGTTACATTATATTTTCCTGAAGAATAAAAAAGTTTATATTAAAATGAAATAATTTTTTCGTATCTTTGCTTTCCAGTAGTAGGTACCTTGGTGTACTTACTTCATAGGATCATAAAATCATAGAATTTTTTTGGTTTGAAAAGGCCTTTAAGATCAAAGTCCAATTGTTAGCCTGACAATGCCAGGTCCACCGCTAAACCATGTTCCTAAGCACCACATCTACACATCTTTTAAATACCTCCAGGGATGGACACTCAAGCACTTCCCTGGGCAGCCTGTTCCAATGCTTGACAATTCTTTCTGTGAAGAAGTTTTTCCTAGTATCCAGTCTAAACGTTCTCTGGTGCAACTTGAGACCATTTTCTTTCATCCTATTTCTTGTTATTTGTGAAAATAGATTGACCCTCACCTTGCTATAACGTTCTTTCAAGTAGTTGTAGAGGGCAATAGGGTTTCTCCTCAGCCTGCTTTTCTCCATGCTAAAGAATCCCAGTACCTTCACCCATTCCTCATAAGACTTGTTCTCTAGATCCTTCACCAACATTGTTGCCCTTCTTTGGACATGCTCCAGCACCTCAATATCTTTCCTATAGCGAGGGGCTCAAAGCTGAACATAGTATTCAAGGTGTGCCCTCACACTATCAAATTGAAAAATACCACTGCATTGTTTTCTAGGAGTCACTTAGTTCTTCAGTCTCTCATGAGTAAACTAAGAGAAAATATATATTTCCCTTAAGCTGTTCAGGAAGATTAAAAACCCAAAAACCAAAAAAACCCCAACCCTCCCCAAAAAAACACCAAAAAACCAAACCAACAAACAACCCTGAAAAAACATATAACACATAATCAGACAATTTGTGTTAAAAATTTGTCTGGTTATGAAATGGTAACTTTTAAAGGTAACAGAGATGCAAAATTTATCTTTTAAGACAAATCACTGAAGTACAGGGGTTTGAAGCTGAAATTTGGAGTGGGTGTATCTGAACCTGAAATCTGGAATAGTATCAACTTCAATCTAAGAGTGTTCTGTAATCATGTCCTGATCCTACATTTGGAATGGGTTTGGACATGCATGATCTCAATTTCATCTTCCTCTTCTGCAGTGGCAAACCTAGGTTCCTACAAATGGAAAAGTATGACAGAAAGGCAGTTCTGATACATCTGGTTTATCACCCAAAATAAATGACCACGCAAGTAGTACCCAGAGGGAAACAATAATGTATACTCCAGGTGAAATAGAAATTTCCAGGTGAAATTTTCCAGGTAAAATTCCTCCAGCCTTAGGAAAATGGGCTAAGTAGGCACCTATAATAATTTTGATATTTCTTTACCATCAGCACACAGATTCTGGAACTACCTTAACTTAGATGATTTCAGAGGAACTAAAGCTAAGTGAGACAAATCATATGTAGATAGTTTGTAGTTAGCTCAAGATACAGGAAGTTAATTCCGCTCTTCATTAATTTAAGTTTCAATTTCCTCTTCCATCTTTATACTGTTCGTCTACACATGGCAAAATCAAGTCTCAGTCTTGATAAGGACCTTGGTGCACAACAGTGGTAAGATTGACTAACCAAATATAAACTTGAACGTTAACAAAGATTATCTATTGAATTACAAATTAGCCCACCAAAAAAAGTACATATTCAAAATCCAAATTTGGATTAACAACAAAATCTACAACACACTATAAAACTGAATTCTTGTTGTGTCATTATGTAAAAAGTTGAACCTGACAAGATTTAATTACATGTATAGGTTAACACCTTCTGAAGACACTGTTTCTTTTAAATGAATAAGAGGATGCTTAGCATATGCTACCCTGTGTTTCAAGTCTGATCTTGTTCTTCCTTATAGAGTACAGATTAACTTGGTTTTGCTCTTTACAAGACTAGAGCTAAACTGATCCAGAGCGATTGTCTGTTTTACTTTGTCATCAGAGAGGAAAACATATATTCACAAAACCACTAGTGATGACTCACCTTAATTTCATTATTAATTTACCTTATATTTGCAAACTAATAGAAATATAGAAAAAAATATTTTTGAAACAATTCTCAACCACAAAGTGTAGTAAATTTTTAAATGTAACTTTGATTCGGTCTAGTCAGGGATTCAAATTATGTTTCTACATTGAGGTTCCTGAAGATTCCATTAAGGTTACATTTCACCTAATAATCTCATACATGTATTAAACTTTGTTTAATTGTGGCTCTTTTGCAGCTTATTTACTCCAGTTATAGAGTTAAGACTATTTATTTCTTTGCAAATAGCAAAACTACTATACAAACACAAATGCAGCTTCTCTGAGAAAAGATTTTATGAGACGTGCAATGACCTACAGGTCCGTAAAATGAATGTGTGCTAGGTAATTCAGTATATGAGGATCCAAACTAGTTGTTATGTGCACACACAGAGAATATTGGAGAAAATCTGCATGGCTTCTGGAAAATGCAAGTCTTGCCTCATTCATCAAGCACTCAGTAAGATTAAAAATAGGGTCAGTCCCATTGAAATGTACTGTTAGTTTCTGAAAAGGCTTTTGACAAGGAAAATTTTTAGAAAAACTTCATCAGTCGTTAGCTGGGAATGAAAATCCTTACATGGTTGCAAGGTAGGAAATGGAATATATGGGTAAAGGATCAATTTTTATACTGTCTAGATTTCACAGGGGAGGTCCACAACAATCTGTGCAACATATGCTGATATGACTCTTGACAAGAACGAAATGCCAACTTTTCTTATGATACTGTGTTATTCATAATAGTAAGTACAAGGGCGATCTGTGTAGACCCATGGGAAGTTATTACAATACTGGCAGGTAATAAATTCACTAATATATTATAAACAAATGTAAAACAACATATATAAACAAATAAACATACAACTTTGCATACAAAATGGTGTGTTCTGCACCGACCACTGTGACTCATTTTGGAAACTGAGAGTTAAAATAAACTGTTAGTAACAATAGAAAACAAACAAACAATTGTAAAGTTAAAAATTATTTGAAAGAGATAGAGAACTATTAAACCAGAGAACTAGGTTACTATATGGATGCACATGCTGGATTACTAAATGTCAAAAAAGCTATGCTAGAACGGAAAGATTCAGAAAAGGAAACATATGTAGTTACTTCTGTGTGATGAATGAGTAAGTTACATTAAATAAAATCGAACTCTTCATTATGATCAAAATACGAGTAAAGGAGGACTTGACAGAGGTTTATAGGATCAAGAGGCTCATAGAAAATACAAGCAAGGGAACAAGGAGTCTAGGGATTGATTTTCAGTTGCTTTTGCCAAGACTGAAGAGATGTTAGATGAAGCTAGGAGGACACAGGTTCCAAAGAGGAGCAAGTGATTTTTCAAACAGTACATTGTCAAGCTGTCTTAACCCTGGGAAATTGTACTTGTTAAAAGTTTAAGGAGTTTGGTGGAGATGAACAATTAATGAAAGGACTTTGGAGGTTAAAAGGGATCCCTGTATAATGCCTAGTGCAAAATCCTTGCTCAAGCAAGGTGAGCTGTTGCAGGTTGCTCAGGACCATGTCTCCACAGAAGAAGACTCCACAACCTGTTTGGACAATCTGTTCCTGTGTTTGATCACAATCATGGTATTTTCTTTTCCCTAGCCTATACTTCATTATGTTTTCACTGAGTCTCTTCCTGGCACTGGACACCCCTGGGAAGAGTGTGGTTTACAGCTGGACTTGATCTTAAAGGTCTTTTTCTACCTGAATGATTCCATGGTCCTCCAGGCTTTAAAGTTCCAGTTCACTCAGTCTGTCCCCATATTACAAGTGGTCCAGTCCTTTCATCACATTTGTGGTCCTGTGCTGGACCAACTCCAGTATGTCTACGTCTCTTTTGAACTGGGAAGTCCACACCGAGACCCAGCACTCCTGATGTGCCTCAACATTACTGAGTAGAGGTGAAGGATCACCTCCTTTGACTTGCTGACCATTGGGGCAATGAAGAATTACTAAACAGATATAATTTACATCTGGCTTAGAGCAAATCTGTAGTTGAGGGAACAACCCACCATACCAATGTAATTTAGGATACTGATGCATGGCGATCACACCAGAGCTAATGTGAAGCCACAAGTCCACTTAACACTCAGCCCAGAAATTTTTGTACAGGGTATAGAACAAACTTGATTAATTTATCCACATGTTGGTGTTAATTAGCAATTGAGATGTTATAGGATGTTAGAATTATAAGGAACAATAACAAACATGTTTTGAAACTAATAGAAGAGCTGTTTCCTTGTGGAGCAGAACCTGAAGGTCATAGACAATTGTGTGTGGGCTGCTGAGTTATCACAGACAAGTTCCTCCTCAATTTATGTGTTTTCTGGCAACAATTCTTGTCTTCATAATGCTTATATATAATTATACACTATTATGTTACAGAAGATTGCAGAAGAAAATATATACATGTGAAAAAAAAAAATCCTCTTTATTATCTTGACTCTGCTAGTGCAACAGATCCATAGGTGACAGGAAATTATATAATTGAAAGGCTTTGAATTTCTGTGGAGGAATACTTGCTTCTGTCTGGGCAAAAGTGCCCAGAAAAGTAATTTGTGCTACTGTCAAGGTCTCTCTTCTAGCCTACACTGACACAATCATTCCGACATGTCCGAATTCAGAGGAAATCATTCAATAGTTCAATAGTTCTGTCACATATACGGACTTCACCAGTCATCAATCAGGCTCATGGAATGAGAAAGTAATTATGTTCACTGTGATGCTTATAGATAGTATTACAATTTTGATTTTTTTTCATGAGAGTCACTTCTATTTTATGAAGGTAAGGACTGCTGGATTTGTTGTGCCATTACTGATACTTCCCTTCATTTTCTTTTTTTTCTGAATAGATGGTTTCAATTCAAACTTAAAATATACTAATGCTCTACATATTTTGTTGTCATACTCTATAAGTGTAACACGTTAATGTCCCACAATTTTTTAGGATCTACAGACTCCTGTATTACCAGTAGCAAGACTAACGCAAATAAAAATGCAAGTAATATTTTAAGATCACGTCTTTCATTTCCTCCTCCTCTACCACGATACCCCTCTGCACATAAACATTCATTTTTAGGAATTACTAAACAATTCTATGAAATGCTATAGTGCCACAGTATTGTACAGAAACTCCTTAGCATGCTGACAAATGAATAATTCTATTCTGCTTTTAAAAGAGCAAATTGGAAATTTTTGAGTTTAACACCCCTTCCTGACATTGTCTATATGCATAATTTTAGTGTACATTGAACTGCCACAGCTAGCTTCTCTTCAAGGGAGAAGTGCTTGCCCTCAAAACCTTGATAAAAAATAAAATAAAAGCAAATAAACATAATCTCTTTTATTGCCTTGAGTCAGTTCTTAAGATACTTCAAACTAACCGAAGTTGATTTTATGAACTATATTTGCTATACTTTCCATAATGCACTGAGAACAAAAATGGAAAACAAACAAACCAGCCCCCTCCACATGGTCTGTTTTAGAAATGTTTTTTGAGCAAGGGTCGACAAATGTTCTGACAGAGACTGTTTTTGAAAAGATAAAGTAACACTGGTCGTTGGTGTACTTTTTGCACTTCCTACTCCTAAAATTTCTTTCTTATTGGTGAGTAATTGTGGAGGCAGCATGGTATAGTGGACTATGAAATAACTGCAGAATAAGTATTGTCAACTTGTCTGTGTCACTGACACTAACTGAAGATCCAAGGGCCAGATTCTGGTCTTGTTTTCACCATCCAAATTTATGAAAAATTCTGTTGTATATATTAGAGAAATGTCTGACCCGCTGTGTCTTGGCTTTTCTTCTGATAAAATGACAATGATAATATTTACTGATCAACCTCCAAAAACGTTGTAAGAAATAATCCATTAGTATTTTTATTACGCCTTGGACTTGCTTATTATTCACAGAAGATTTTCAGAACAGGGCACAGTTTTATTAAATGACAACACCTCCACTGTGAAACCTCAGTATAATCACTGAAGCAATACTGGCATGCATTTGAAGGGTATAAACATGACAGTAGGGAAGAGATTGTTTAGGCTTAAGCTGGATAACCTTGGACAAAGGGAAGAGTAGACTGATTATAAGGAAATATACTAGAAGACAGGGCACACTTTCAGACTCTGAAATAGACTACCTGGGCAGGTGGCACACATCATATATCTGATGTTTTAAAAGCTAAGTTGAGGAGACCACTTCTAACATACACTTAAGAAACCAGTAACAGCAGAAAGATGGAGAAATAATTAGAGGTTGAAAAAACTGTACTTAGTGCCAATCCTGATATAAGCCAAATGATAACCCTCTACAATGGAACAGTAAAATACAAAGGTAAATAGGAGAGGAAGCTCAGCTGTTAGGTTGCTGTGTCAGTAGTCACTCTACCAGTGCAAAATCATGCACAAAGACGAACTCAGAAAGTCTTGATCTCAGTTATTCCACCATAATTCCACATTTCAGCACATTCCACCATTTGGATTCACTGAAGTCAAAGTGAAAAAAAACCCAACAAAACAAACCAATAAAAAATTGATTAGTTTTAGAAGGTCTTGTGTCCTTCCTGTGATGTGTGAACAGCAAAACATACCTATATTTTCTTTCTACTGATTTCAGTGGTCTGATTTTCATTTACAAGTTAGCTGCCAATCATCATTTAAATATATTTATCATTACAATTTAAAACACGTTAAAAAAATCCTGCTTACTGGATATTTTGACAGTATTTATTAAAAGTCCTTTGTGATACAGTAAATAGGAGTAGGAGTGTGAATTCTATTTTTAGAGTTTGTTTTCTACATGAGTCACTTCAGCTTGTGTCACAATGTCTGTATGTATAAAATAGTATTAATGAATTTTACCTAGTTTTGAGGATGTCAAAAGATAGGAATTCCACATTACTCACCTTAAATTACTTAAAATACATTAGATATTTTAGATAGCATGACAAAACTCTTCTTTCATTTGAATAAAAGAAAAAGGGTCAGTAAAAATCCTTTCATTGAATTGGGCAAGTCCTGCTTCTACAAAACAGATCTAAGTCAAAACGACAATAGGCAAATTATAAAATTGGGCTCTTTAGAATTGAAGTCATCAATTATTTCACATAGAAGAAATAGCAAACACAGCGATAACTTGTAGGACATTTAGAGCTTGTGTTTCAAATTCCTTATTAGGCACAAAATGTTCCTTACTTAACTCAGTCTTTTCTTATTTAGGATTGTATAATCAAGTGCTGGATTTTGAAATCTGGGACCAGAAATAGGATAATATCACAGAATTTGTAACTTAAAATATGTACAAGCCAATTGCAGTTGTCTTTGAGAATAACATCTAATTTACAATTTTATACTTTTATAGAAACAAATGCTACAAATTTAATAAAATCTAAAGATTACTTTATGCAGCTTCAACTTTCATTGAAATGTTTAATTGTATTCATGATGTACTTTCAAAGCAAAACCAAATGTATTTTACAATGAGAAAAAAACAAGAAGGATTATATTAAAGAAAGTACTGATATTGCAAATTGTCGTCTATGATCAGAAGCTTAAGATCCTAATGTTAGTAAAATAATCAATATTTTTTTATTTGAGGAAACTCCACTATACTTGACAAAAATGCAATTCATAATACATTCATACATTTAAATGTTCAAATATTAATAACAGCTATGAGTTGCCAAATATTTCACTGTGAAATAAAGTATGAATACGGTTTATCAATATGCCTGTCTTTTTCTCCAGTACTTGTGTGCCTAGTAGAGATAGTGTTACAATAATTCTACTTAATTCATATTTCTGATGAAGTATGAACTAATATTTTTTTCCCTCCTCTTTTAAGGAATGGACTCAATCAAGTCAAATGGAGTGGTGTCTTGAACTGTGAAAACAAGCAAGCTTTAAAATCCTCCACTAATGTTAGACTGTGAAAACTTTAATTACCTTAGTGAGTTGTGAAAGATTCAGATAGTAAGAACAAAGTCAATAGAAAAGACTGTGCAAGAGTTTTACTGTCTAGTCCAGGAATATTTGAATGGTACACAATGTGAACCAAAATGCTACAGTTCAGTCCCTGAAGTAAATAATGTGAATGAAAAATATTGTATGCGAAGGCAGGTGAATGTTACTTAAAGAAAAGCAATATGTTAAATCATAAAACAAAGACATTGTGTTGTAGTAGGATTTTTTTTGGTCTAATATATGATCTATACTGTGACTGAAGAAATTTATTAAAATCAACAAAAACAGCATATGAGGACAAGATAAAAAGAGTCTTTACCTTGTGATCAGTTATGTGTACTTAATGGCCACTATGGCAGTTAGAGCTGATTTTATAATACTGAAAATTCAAGTGGTCTTGCACGCACAGAATTTATTGAAACAACTCTTTCTTTCTATTATGTAGATTTTGAGCATTAGAAAAAAAAAAGCAACAATAGATCCATTTCTAATACATAGCGATAATTTAGGTCTTAAAGAATTATTTCCTGTCTGGACTGGAAACCTGTGAGACAAGTTTTAGCTTAGAAAGGAACTTTCTCTCTAAAAATAAACCTTTGCAAAGACAACTTCAGTGAAGAATGCTGATAGTACTTTTATTAATAAAGCTCAGGAGAGGGAACATGAAATTGAGGTTTTTATTTTTTGCCAGTATATTTTTTTTTAAAACATGAGAGGGTAGGTCAAAATCCTTTTTTTAGACTGCTACACAGACAGTGAGGAGACTGCTATGATGAGGTGCTTAAACCTCCTACTGGGAGATGTAATAATGATGATGCAGCTTTGTCCCTCAGTTAGATACCTGCTTGTAAACGACCAGCTGTGGGACTGAATATAAATGATGAGCTGGAGAAAAGATGTCTCAGGATTCAGTCAGAATATTAGTTTTCTGGAACCATCTAGGAGGGACAAAGTTGTAATTTTGGAAATGGAACTATGCCTTTGAACTGGACAAAATACCACCTGGACAAAAACAGTGAAATTCAAGTAAGGGAGAAAAATTAAGTCACTGAAATTTCAACAAATTTTATTGTCATTTTTTATTGTCCAGTAGAGGATAAGTACAGGAATGAACATTCTCCATGGTCCTTTTTCAGGGCAAATTCTATGAATGAGTCCATGAATTCTGAGTCATTTTCACTGAATTTTGAGGACTCACATGTTCAAAAATGTCTAAATCATTCTTTTGTATAGAATACACTTCTGTAGTTTCAACTTTTTTAGATTTTCACGTCAACCGTTCTTAATTATCTTGACTCTAGAAAATAAGGTGAAAAAGGGTGTGAGAGTACATACACATTTAATCTGTAATTTAGTGCTATGTGAGTTATGTAAGTTTACACCTAAAAAATGATCAAGTATAGACAGAAGAAAGTAAAATCCACCTGCATTCAATTTTCAGACCTAAGGATATGTAGGAAACTGAGATGAATCCCAGCTATGATTAGAGATTTTACTTAAACCTCTAAATTGAACAACTAAATTTAAGACAGCTGAATTAAGGTACCATATTTGTTAATTATGATGATATGTATAAGGATTTATATCTTATTCAGCCAGAGTAAGGATGAGCAGTTTTGTCTTTTTTTTAAAAAAACCAGCAAACATTTCTGTATTAATTCTATGCTAAGAATTGTGAGTCAGTTCTGTAGGTAATAGTCATTTTTGTGGAGATGAATAGGATAGCCAAGTCTGTACTTTTGACTCCATTTGTACTGAGTCAGTCATCTGAGTCAGTCCATTTGTACTGAGTCACTGTATTGTAACAAAGTGAGGCTTCTCACTGCTAGAGCTTTATCCTTTTTACCTGTCCAAAGTTTGAAAACATACCTTTTGAGATTAAAGTATTTTTCATGCTGTGACTTGGCAGTTGATGGACTAGACTTACCTCTATCAGTAGAATATTATTGATTCATAAATTAGATGGTGAAACTGAAAGAAAATTGTCATGGTTGGCATAACCTTGTAACTTCTTTCTACATTTTTAAGTGATTTCCATTTCTTAAAGATATTATAATTTCTCTGGATTAGTCTTCGAAGACAGTCTTTGTGTGTTTCTGTACCTAATTGAAGTTTGGGGTAAGTTTTGTATGTAACATGGTAAGTAATAGCTTTACTTTATTTAGTGATATAAAGTCCTATTAAATAAATAAATGCATATTTAAAGTTTTCCTTACAAAGATGACTTTTGCAGTTAAAAATATAGCACTGATGCACATAAAAGTTCTACTTTTCTAGTGCCTTAATGTGGCTTACAAACCAGTAGAGTTTAGGCCTCTGTAGGGTTGCTTTAATCTATGTCAGAGGCTGGTCCCATAAAATATGCTCCATCATACAGAGATTTCAATAGCAGTCCATTCAGTTTCAAGCTTTGCTTAGTTAAACAAAGTATTGACTGAAATATGGATTTCATTTCTTGTGCAGCAAAGCAGTATTTGATAGTAACAGGTTCCTGCTGTAAGATTCTAATGAGGATATCACTTTACCTTTAAACTAATTTTGCTTAACACAGGTTGCTTTGAAGTTGTTATAATTTTAAATCTTCTGTATAATTTTAACAATAAACTGAAGGGTATAAGTATGTATCCAAGCATAATCATAGTAGATGTAAATTGTTTTACCGTCAATGACCCATGGACAAATACCAATGAGCTCAATGAGCTGTAAGTCAATATTGGCTTTATATTCATTAGATGATAACATTTTACAGACGCTGTGTTGAGCATTAAAATGTGATGCTTTGTGAATTACATCAATGGCTTACAATTAAAAATTATAAGACATAGGTCCTATTTAAAATTGAGTCTTGTACTTTGATATATTATAGACATAAAGTAAGTCTTGTGTTACTGAAAAACAGTAAAATTGATACAGTCAAAAGAGGTAGTGGATGTAATCTGATTATAAAATAATCTGTTGGCAAATAGAGTTAAATCTGACACTTCGTAATAATTCATTTAAAATTCATTAACAGAATAACACTTGTAGATACATTAGGAGCATTCTGTGTAGTAGTGAAGTGGAGTATATTGCGGCATTTTAATGTTGATTCCTCGATATTTCACTTATATAGACAAAATAGCATTTTGCCCTTTTTTTTTTTCAGTAAAACATGTGAGTACAGTGGCTAAGTAATCTTATGGAATCATAGAATATTTTCAGTTGGAAGAGACCTTCAAGACCATAAAGTCCAACCTTTGTCCTAGCCCTATCAACACCACTAAACCATGTTTCTCAGCACGACATTTACTCATCTCTTAAACATCTCCAGGGATGGCGGTTCAACCACCTCCCTAGGCAGGCTGTTCCAATGTCTGACAACCCTTCCAGTAAAGAAATTCTTCGTAATATCAACCTGAACTTCCCCTGGCCATTTCCCTTTTAAGGCCATTTTCCTTTTTCCTATCACTTATTACTAGGGAGAACAGCCCCCACCTTACTACAACCTAATCTTGATCAGGAAGAAATAAAAAAAATGAATCATTTAATGTAAACCTCAGTAGTCCATATGTTATTGAGAAATAATGAAAGGTTTTCCTGGGTCTTTAACAGCCAAGGAAGTGTAAGAGAAGTACAAAGCAGCACTCTATAGAACGAGGATCAGAATTTGTTTTTGTCAAAACTCATTTATGTCCATGAAATCATAGAAACTAAGGCTGGAGATGACTAACAGAGGCCATCTTCTCCAGTCCTCATAATTCAGTGTAGTGGCAACTATTCCTCGGAACATAAGGCTGGAAGGTAACAGCAGGACTCCCAGTGGATTTTACCATCGGATTCAATACAAAATAAATTATTATTATGAAGGTGTTCATAGCTACTTGGTATATTACAAACCATTAAATGCTGCTTGTAATCTTTTTGTAACATTAAGAACTATAGTACAAGATCAAACTGTAAAATGTCAGAAAGTTTTGAGAGAACACTGAGCAGTCTTACTTCTAAAGCAAACCATGTCCAGCAAGACACAATAGATCAAAACAGTCTATTTTACCCTAATAATCTTGTCTAGGAGGTAAAATATTACCCTAGATAAATCATAGATTTTAACTTGAGTATAAAAGTGGGAAAGAAATATAAGACTTTGGAAATTAAGGTGTTATTACAAATACTCATACACCTAGGTGTTCACACATTTTTTCTTTAGCTGTGAACACTTCTGTGAAGATGTCAGAGAAAGGGGAAAGATATAGGAAAAAACTATGGAAAGGGAATCAATTCTTGTCACCTCCATATATGATTAATTAAAATCCCAAATCATGGCTTAATGCAGTATAAGTATGGATAAAACCAACAGATTCCTTTGATGTTACTGATATATTAGATATCTTAATTTCTAATCCAAAGAATATTTCTTTCTTTTAATACAGTTTCTTTCCTCAGCTTGCTAAATTCTATTTTAAAATAACGTAGATTGCTTGTATTTCTCGATCTGAAAGATCATCCCAGAACATATTTATTTATTTATTTATTTAGAAATATGCTTTCATTCTGCATTTTCTTATGTCTGAATGGTTTTTGAATATCTCCAAGGATGGAGACTCCTCAACCTCTCTGAGAAACCTGTTCCAGTCCTCAGTCTTCCTCACAGTAAAAGAAGTGTTTCTGTATGTTGAGATGGCACCTGCTGTGTTTCATTTAGTGCCCAATATCTCTGGTCCTGTCACCGGGCTCTACTGAAAAGAGTCTGCCTCTCTCTTTTTGCTCCTTTCCTTTAGGAATTTATATGTGCTGGTAAGATTCCCCCCGAGCTTTCTTTTCTCTATTGAGAAAGATATATACCTGATCTTTCTTTGTGTCCCATCTCAGCATTTGTTTGTTGTGCCAAACAAGAAAAGACATTCTAATGTCTCTTCATAAAAGAAATAGTCTATTCAGTGTATTGTCTCCATAGATCTTCTTCCCACATGTCCCATGAACCTAGATTATTAAAGTTGTATAAAATATTTCAGGTGGGGGCTGACTGATCATTTGATCTCAGAGTGTTTTTAACAATTGCCTTTATTGAAAAATATCAGCTATGAATTCCTGCCTGATATTTGTTCTTAAAAAGCAACCTATTCCACTGATTCTTTACCCATGCTTCTCTTCTTATCAGTCCTTCCAGCTGATGACTAAAATTCTAAGTAAAACCTTCTATAATGCCAATTAAATAATCCTTTAGCTTACCCACAGGGGACATAGTGAACCATTTCTTCCCCTTGTCCGGTTCAGTGTGATTTATACCTATGTCATGGTTTGAGCCAGCTCCCGGGCTGACAACAAAGAACCACATAGTCGTTCCCATCTTTGCAGAGATGTGGAGGGAGAAAATTCAACTAAAAAGCCTCAAGGATTGAGATTAAGGACAGGGAGGATTCATTCACCACTCATGATGATGGTTAAAAGTAGACTTGGGCAGAAAAGATAAATTTAATTTACCACCATTTATCAGGTAGGATAGTGAGCGATATAAATAAATAAACACAATCCAATCTCAGATACACACACCCTGCTCCCCTCTACTTTCTGGCTACCTCCTTCACTCCCATTGGTGCAAGGGGGGACAGGGAGTGGTGGTTGTGTTCTGTCCAGCCATTGTCATTGTCCATGGCGGTTCATTCTTCTTGGGAAAAAAGGCTTCCTGCTGCCACGTGGTGTCCATCTCATGGCAGGCAACTCTCTGCCTCCATGTGAGTCCTTCCCATCAGCGTGCGACTGACCTTGGAGTCGCAGGTTGCTTCAGGCAGGTCCTCTACTTGTGCTCGGTCTCTACCCGCTGGTATGGAGCCCTCCATGTGCCGCTGCGTTCTGGACATTGTCACCAATGTTGATCCCCTCAGCTCACAGTCAATGATGTTCCTGTCATCTCACTCACCATGGGGCCCTGGGGAAATACTTTGCTTTTGTGCCTTTCTCCCATGTTTTCCTGACTGACAGCATTCTTTTACTTTCCTCTCATCTCCCCCTCCTACTACAGCAAAACTCCCCAACAAGAAAAATAAAAAGAGGAGATAACAGAACAAAAGAGGAAGAGAAACTGTTTCAATAAGATCCCCTCTTAAGTACATTTATGACAGAGGCACTGGTTCACCTGGCTCTGGCCAGAGGCAGTGTGGCAGGTGCATCACCCTAGTCTGAGATGTTTCCCCTTACAGCGGTTGCCAGGCAGATTTTAAAGAAACTGCTGGAAGTTTCTGGCTAGTCTGGGTCTAGTCCATCAGCCTAGGGGTACTCCCAGGAAGTTGACTGGCAGCCAATGGGAGGCCGAGATGGCTTTGATTGACCACAGCTCAGATTTGACTGACCTTTAAAATTGGGTCCTGCTGGGCTGTGTTGGAGTCATCCCTTCAGAGCAGCAGGTCCTGCAGTTGGGGCATCTGCCCCCCCCACCCCCGCCCCCCAAGTTTGCAGTTGGGGCATCTGCCTGCCCCTTGGTTCAGGATGCCAGCCAAGGTGACTCCTCAAGGTTGAGAGTCCTCATCTTTGTACAGGTGAGTGTATTTATGATGTGGATCACTATTCTTTTGGTAAGGGTTGGGTGTAGTGTAGTAGCCTCTCTTCTCAACTGATACCAGAACTTGTAAACTTGGAGGAGTTTTCATTTCTTAAATAAATCCAACTTAATCACATGTGTGGATTTTTCTGAGAATGAGTGCACTCCTCACAGGCATGTCCAACTTTTACTTGAGGCTGGGGAAATTTCTCAACGTTTCACAAAAGTCATCCCTCACAGCTCTCCCACTGCTTTCAAAAACCCCATCAGACTCAAACCCATGAGAACCTGCTTCCAGTCTATTGTTACTACCTAGACAGTTCGGCAGTTAACATGTACTGCTAACAGACGGAAGTTTTCAACCTAGAGAATTTTCTATTTCTTTGTTAAGTAACACCATCTTTGAACAATGGCCCCTCTGCTGGATATGTCAAGCCAAAATGTTAACAGATTGAAGAAATACCTACAGCTCACCTCGTTTTTTAATGATGTAATTCTTTTCAATAGGGATGTGTGCACTACATGATGAAAACAACAGCAACAGGAAAGCTTTATTCTTATATTTTCATGTCTGACTACTCCAGCTTATGGGTTGGAATGTTTCCTTGTTTTTTAAGACCACAAAATGGCAGTCAAAGATGAAAATGGTTGAAATTTTAATATTAATTTATTGATAGTATAATAATGACCGAGTTACTATAGTAATCACGGAGCAAGTGATGTTTTCTTTAAAGATTTGTAGAAGAATTATCATGAAGAAGAACAAAGTCAGAAAAAGTAGTTCAATTACAAATTAAAGGTGATTATCATATTGCAGCCTTTCTTCAAATTTTTTTCAGTACTGTGCCAACTGGTGTGTCACCTGTTCCTTTTCCTCATACTATGTACTCATTACAGAATCAGATTGCTTTTTCCAGAATTCCTTATGCAGTCTTCATTTCTTTTGTTAGATAAGACCTGAATCTGTTTGGGAACCTCAAACCACCTCACCCACGTGGGCTGAATTATTTTTTAATCTGTTTCCTTGGTTTAGGCACACATCTTGCTTTTAGAGGGAACACATTAGGTAGTACTATATAGGAGAGAGCCAATATGTTATACACTTCACTGTTTAAGATAATTTCTCTGATATATCCTTGCAGGGGAGAAAAAAACATAAAATACCTGAATTTCTGAACTACTGGCTTTGGTTTTTTATGTTAATGGACTAAGTCTGAAATTTTTCATCTGAGCTGTGGTTCATCCACTTTTCCATCTTCTTTCCTATTCATACATTCCTGTTTACACTCTTTTCCATGCTTAAAATAAAATTTTAAAAAGCAGTCTTAGTATTGCATTGGTTTTTTTTTCTGATTCAACTCATCCATCACTGGAGTTACATGCAAACATCTAAAAAAGGCAGTGTTATATTGATGAAGAGAAAGTAGGCACTTAGTCTTCATCTTTATTAGTTAAGCAGCGTGAGGATTTGGGACAGAGCTGCATCTTAATCATGTAATTGATTAACTTTAAGGCTGGTTCCTTATGCAGTTTCAGCCTAAGCTGACTTGCACTCTTCCAAAAAAAAATCTGAGCATGTTTTGGGAGTTAGCTGGGTCTATGGATAACTCCCAAAAGATAACTTGCGTATGGCCATCCTGATCTGGAGGGTAAAGAAGTTTAACAGTTCTTTCTAGGCCTGTGGTTCAGAATATATCCCTGGTAGCATTTATGAATGTAGATTTATTTTTCTTCCTCCCCATCTTCCCCACTCCAAACTACAGCATACATTTCAAAGTTGTTTCTTAAACAAAAGCTTCCCCTACTGTTCCAGGGATACCTAAAATCCTCTCAAAGGCATCATAGAATGATAGAATTGTCAGAGTTGGAAGGGACCTTAAAGATCATCTAGTTCCAACTCCCCTGCCATGGGCAGGGACATGCCCCACTAGATCAGGCTGCTCAGAGCCCCATCCAGCCTGACCTTAAAGACTTCCAGGGATGGGGCTTCCACCACCTCTCTGGGCAACCTGTTCCACCACCCTCATGGTGAAGAACTTCTTCCTAATATCCAATCTGAACTGATCCATCTCTAGCTTCAATCCATTCCCCCTAGTCCTATCACCACCCAACATCCTAAAAAGCCCCTCTCCAGCTTTCTTGTAGGCCCCCTTGAGATACTGGAAGGCCACAATAAGGTCTCCTCAGAGCCTTGTTTTCTGCAGACTGAACAACCCCAACTCTTTCAATCTGTCTTCATAGGAGAGGGGCTCCAGCCCTCTCATCATCCTCATGGCCCTTCTCTGGACACGCTCCAGCACGTCCAGATCTTTCTTGTGCTGTGGGCTCCAGAACTGGACACAGTACTCCAGGTGGAGTCTCACAAAAGTAGAGGGAAAGAATCACCTCCTTTGACCTATATGTACACTTTCTTCTCCTATTTTACCTCTGAAGCTTCATCACAACTCCCATAATCACATATGAAAGTGATTCTTCTCTATCCCAGGTCAAATCTTTTCACTATCATGAGAATGTTTGCCTGAGGTGTGGAACTCACATACAAAGTCATTCAATTTCATATGCAGACAAATTCATATGTCTAAGGATTTCCACCTCAGTTCCCACTAGTTGGCTACTAGCTCTCCCTGGAAGAAGAATTAATATCTTCTGGTTTTACTGGTAATATAGGCTATTCACTAGAACAAGTGTTGAAGTGCAGAATATCTCCCTCAAGATATTCTTCAAATGTACTGAAGAGTCATTCTCTTTATTTTCCTTGTTTACCCAACAAATGATTAAATTAGCTTTTTTCTTAAAACCAAAGATCCACTTTTAATATGCCATAGACCAGATTCTCTTTCTTTTTTAGAAAAAAAAGTCAGTGAATGAACTGTCCACACCCAGGGATGAAGAGTCTTGCTTTATAAATTAAGATTCTAATAAACCTGATTAATGTTATTTGTAGACATTGACACTAAGTGGCAATATCTAGCATCACAGAGCATAGAAATATTGCTAATTTGTTTTCTTTAGAAGCCAAGAAGGAGCAGTCTCATTATTCTATATTTTCTATAAATTTTTGGAGGTTAAGCAACTCTGTGGGATCTTAGCATGCCAAAGATTTGGAGACAATAACAAAATTTGATACCTCAGTGTAAGAATCTGATATTTTTGAAATACTCTTTCATTTTTATCAAGAAGGAATTTTTTGCTTTCTCCACAGGAAAGGAACTCTAACGTTTCTCTTCTGCTCTCTTCTTTGTAGTAATATGTTACTTATTTTGTCACTCACAAGTGCAGCTATTTAATCATATTAGCTTACATACAAAAGGGTGTATTCAATTCTGTAGTGCTGTCTGCTTCTTTTAAGAATGAGAAATGCAAAAGGATTTCCCAGGACCAGTAGTCTCTCAATTTTCTTGTGTTTCTTGAAGTCATCCAGGATCTCCGATTCTTCCTGTGAACTTTCACACTGTCCCTGACACTGTTCTGTTCTACAAAGACAATAATGATTAGAAAGAGACAAAGGAGAAATTATAAAATAATGTTGGCCTGCTTTTAGGCTAACTCTATTCATCATATGCTTAAGGTGGCTAGGATTGACAGGGTTAATAAATATATGTTTAGGAACTACTTACCATGCTGTTAGAGGACAACTGTAACAGATTGGAATTGCTCTACAACAGTGCACCTGCCAGTGTCTCCAGTGTTTGTACTCACAGTAAGGGTTAGTGGCCATTTGCTATCTTCAGAACGATGGACTCTTCATTTGTATAGGACAATGAAGTTGGAACCAGTCTTCTTTTAGGAAGGACAATGAACCATGAAATTGGGCAGAGATAGTAGTGAATCAGTGTAATTCATACAGAAACAAAGAAGCCAGTACCGGGTAGCAAAAATGCTTGTGGGATTTTTATATCTTCTTGAGAAATATAACTCTCATGTCTTCCTAAATTCACTGTTTCTATTTCCTGCAGGAAAATATAACACTAAGTGTTTTCCAGTCTGGAAACAAAGAGGCCAGATGGCTGTTTGAACAGAGAAACCATCTGATGGCTACCTGCCTATCTGCTAGCTGTAGAAAGTAATTCCATTATGCTATACTGGATACTCAGTGGAGCAGAGACAACAACAGAGCTTTGATACCAGATGAGAAGTTGACAAAACCAACAATGGCAGGCATTTGTCCAGTATGTCCTTTTTCCTCCAGTGAAAATAAAAAAAATAAAGTTGACCATTTGTTGAGCCCTGCAGCCAGTATGTGTTTTTGCTATGGTTTTATTACTACTTTACTACTCAGGTTCATCAGCTACTTCTCTGCATTTGCTCAGTTGTCATTTTCTTTGGGCTGATTTAGTTTTCAAATCATCAAAAAAAAATTACATTCCTACCATTCATCACATTTTTCAGAATGCTGCATCCATATCTACAGATCAACAATAAATTATCAGAGAAGTCAGGGCACCTCTCTATAAAGAGGAAAGTAGGCTTTGATTACCTTTCCCATTAAAAACAGTAATATATACTTAGAAGAAAAATCTACAAAACAGTACCTGAATTTACTCCTAGGAGAAAATGCCTGTTCTTCCTTGTGCAATTGATATCTAGGGTAAATGTGGTAGGTCTTTTCCATCTTGATTTTTTTGTGTTATGCCTACTGTTGCATGAGTGTAAAAGATTTTTGCCTTCATTTTCTGACTTGTCGCAAGTTTTACTGTTTATATATCTTTGTGGTTTTTTTTCTTGCATTATCTTTAACTTGTTTAATTTTTCAGTATGGTGGATAATGCATATTAAAAGCATTTTTTTCCTTACTTTTCTTGATGATTTAAGGCATTAATGAGATTCCTGAGAGCCAAGGAGATAAAATTGGCTTGATTCAGTATATTTGGGTTAAGGAAACATTAAAAAATTATTTTATCTAGTTATAAATTGTGCTTTGCATAATTCTTGTAGCATGAACAAAATAGTTACACATAACTGAGGAGACAATCTTTATGGATATATTATTACAATCAAAGATGGTAAAAAAAAAGGAAGGACCTTCTACAAGTAATTTCTCTGGAGTTTGTTCATGAAGTATTTCTCCTCGTAAATCTTTAGGAAAATGTGAGATACATTTTGGAAGAAAAATAAACAAAAAAAATTATATCATAAGTTCAGAGTAAGCAGTGAGAAGACCATATTGAATTAAGCTAAATTGCATTTATTAAGGCGCCTGTTGTGAGTATTGTGTTTATCATAAGTGGAGACAGCTTCTATTTTAACAGAATACTGTGTATTTTAACAGTGCTACATACATACATATTTTGGAAGTGGGAAATACAGATGTGGCAAAAAGTTAGATCTTACTGATACATGTCAGAGTTTCTATATATCATATTTAAGAAAACTTTTAATATTTCTTAGTGAGCATTATATTATATTATATTTGTATTTTGTGGATTGTCTTTCTTGGTAGTTCAGAAATTTCAGCAACACCTCCTTAACTCTAATTGGGACACCTGTTGTTGGCAAGATTCCTATTTATCATCAGATGGGAATGCAAAGAGAGTTTATGTTGCCCTCAACAGAAGTTCCTGGCATGAAATCCCATGGAACAACTGAATACACCTAATATGCAGCTTCACAAACACGGGACTACTGAGGAAAGGAAGAGAATATTATGAGAAAGGAAGAAATATGCAGAGAAAAGGAAGGATCAAGCCAACAGCAGTTTAAAATCTGGCTATTTGGAGGTGATTATGCATTCACAACCAGCTGTTCAAACTCAGAACAGCTGTATAAATGAAGGTCATTATGACAGACTGATCTACATGCATCTTTGATGCTCATCCTGCTAGTTGTACTTGTAAAGGTCTTCTCTTCTGACAGACTAACGATATGCTTGTGGCTTTATCTCTATGTGTCTAACTAGGAATTGTGTAAGTTGCACAACAAAAATAAGAGCTGGACAGATTCTTATTGTGGATGTGGTGGGCTGACCTTGACTGGCTGCCTGGTGCCCACTAACCCGCTTTCTCACTCCCACACCCCTCAGCAGGACATGGGAAGAAAATATGATGGAAAATTTTGTAGTCTGAGATAAGGACAGGGAGATCATTCACCAGTTACCATTATGGGCAAGACAGACAACTTACAGATATCAGTTTAATTTATTGACAATTATTTCTAATAGACTAGGACAGTGAGAAATGAAACAAAACTAAAAACACTTTCCCTCTACTTCTGTTCCACTTCTTCCCAGACAGCTTCACTGCTGACTCTTCTACCTCCCCACCCTGCCTTAGGCAGCCCAGGGTGGTGGGAAATGAGGGTTGCAGTCAGTTCATAGCTCTTCATTTCTGCCCCTCATTCCTCCTCTCATGCTTCCCCTGTTCCAGAACAGGAGTCTCTCCTATGGGATACCTTCCTTCATGAACTACTCTAATGTGAGTCCTCTGTGTGACCTTCAGTTGTTCAAGAACAGCCCCAGTGCAGGTCCCGCATGGGACACAGTTCCTGCCAGAAAAACTGCTCCTGCATGGGCTCCTTTTCGTGGAATGCAGAGAGAGAAATCATGATTTCAGTAAACTGCCTCTGAAGAAGGCTGCATTGATATTTTTGAGTGGTTTTTGATTCTTTTACTTGAAGGGGAAGATTTTTGTCTCAGTAACATCTGTTGTTGCAGATTGCCTTGGAATTTTTAATAAGAATTAGAATTATCAGATTAATCCTGCATGTAGAATGACAGGAAGCATTTCTGCTTTTAGAACTGTGACTGTTTAGATAACGAATGCTGCCATGCCACTATTACTACAGATCCAAACTGCTCTCATCTCCCATGATTGTTAAATTGTGAATATAGAAAAAAATAATGAGCTACAAATCAAATGTAATTTAGAATACTGTACTGGTTTGACTGGAATGGAGTTAATTTTCTTCATAGTAAGAAGATATTATGTTCTGGATTTGTGACTATAAGAGTATTGATAACACGCTAATATTTTAGCTGTTGCTGAACAGTGCTTGCACAGCATCGAGGCCTTTTCTGTCTCTCACATGAACCCACAAGCAAGCAGTTTGTGGCTGCACGAGTCATTGGGAGGCAACAAGGCTAAGACAGGTGGCCTCAACTGACCAAAGGGATATCCCATACCATATGATGCCGTGCTCAGTGATAAAAAGCTGAGGAGGAAGAAGGAAAGGGGGACATTCAGAGTGATGGCGTTTGTCTTCTCAAGTCACCCTTACATGGGATGGAGATCTGCTTTCCTGGAGATGGCTGAACACCTGCCTGCCAATGGGAAATAGTGAGTTGCCTACTCTAGCTATCCCACAACAGATACCAAAAGCGGTGTGAACATGCATAACTCACAAATACATGTATATAAAATATTATCGATTTCTAACCACCATTGTATAACTATGTAAATCATCAGAAATTAAGCAGATAATATATCCGAAGTTCTCTTTGCCTAATGTTTGTTTTCTACTTAAATTTCCATCTTAACTTTTAACCAAAATTTTTTTATATTTTAGAAAGATATCATCAGATTCAGTTCATCCTTACTCAAAAATTTTGGGAGTCTTAGTTTTATAAAGACTGCTGAAAGTACAATCCCATGCAAACAAAGATTGCTAAAAGAGTAGTAATGTGGGTATTCCAACTAGAAACATGATGTATAAAACATTCAGGTGAATTAAACTTTGTTTTTAAAGGAACAATTGAATTTAAGGCATACTGGAACAATAACAAAACAAAACACTGCTCTGCAAAAAAAAAAAAACAACACCAAAAACCCACACAAAAAACAATGAACAAACTCGAAACAAATAAACCCACAATGTATTATGGAACTCTAAATAACAAATGAAAACATAGAAAAAATATTTTGAGTAAATAAAGGTAGTTCAGTAATTAGAGTAATTTTGAATTGAGTTATTGTCCATAAATATGTACACTTGAAATTTGCTATATCTTTAATATAAAACTGAAGGAACTTTCATACTAAACCAATAGTTTCACTGACTAAAGGTGTCTGAGAAAAGAACATACTCCAAAGATTCATTTAAATGCATTTTGTAGATTTCTGGCACAATAAAATAAGAGTATAAGTTTTCAGAATTTAAACAAGATCTATAACAAAATCTTATTTCTTATTATATAAAATATTTATA
>NW_009725485.1:26546-28357 GCF_000703405.1 Apaloderma vittatum
TATAATATAAAATATTGTATATAATGTAAGATATAAAATATTTGTTTATAATATAAAACATTGATAATCACTCATATGAATGATAATCACTGCCTAGTGAGTACCAGTGCTTAACAGTCACTTCTAATTCATGGTAAAATGTAAATGTGGCAAAATTTAACTTGTTATAATCTTATTTAGGATTATTTTTAAAGGATTTGTCAAAGAAATTGTTTAAAACTGGTTTAAACACATCTTGGTGTTTTTCTTTTCAAAATGATTTCAGATGACATGATAGCATAGCATATTAATGACGAGTTTTCACCTATTCAAGAACTAAAGTAGAACCCAGTTTTGTTTATCTCAAATAAAAACCTCACACATATGCTTCTTTTAAAATTTTATTTCCAAATATAATTTCAAAGAACTAAAAGAATATGTTACCAAAATGTAAATTGTATCATATTTTCTATACTTGGATTGTCATCACAATGTGCATTTTTTCTAGAACAGTTAAACTGATTTTTATAATTCAATGGTTTATTTTTAGGTATGAGTAAATAATTCACACCTAACTATTTATGGAAGAAATTCACTTATTTCTGTAATATATGCATGACATTAGGTAGGAAGGTTTACCTTTGACAGAAGAGGATGAGATTAAGGAGCACTTAAAAATACCAAATGTATGTAAGTCCATGGAGGCTGATGGAATGCACCCACAACTGCTGAGGAAGTTGGCTCATGTCAGCATGAGGCCACTCTTGATTATCTTTGATAGGTCATACAGACTGGGAGATGTTCCTGAAGACTGCTGGAAAGAAAATGTCACTCCTGTCACTCTTCAACGAAGGCAAGAAGAAGGATCTAGAGAAGTACAGGTGTGTTGTCAGCCTCACCTTAATCTCTGGGAAGATGATGGAGCAACTAATCCTGGAAATGATTTCCAAACCTGGGAAGTTCAAGAAGGTGTCCTGGATTAGTCGAGAGATATGGATGGACTGGAATGAGTCCAGCAAAGAGCCATAAAAATGATAAAGGGACTGAAGTGCCTTCAATTTCAGGAAAGGCTGAGAGAGCTGGGACTGCTCAGCCCAGAGATGATTTGGGAGGTTCTCATCAATGAGCACAAATTAAAACAGATGAAATTCAGTATGAGCACAAGAAAACACTCTTTTACTGCAGAAGTGGTCAAACTCTGGGACAAATCACCCAGAGAAGTTATGGAGTCTCCACACTTAAGAGTTATTAAAAACCCAACTGGACCAACCATAGAATCATAGAATTATTCAAATTGGAAAAGACCCTGGGGGTTATAGAGTCCAGCCATTTACCCTACAAAGCTCACCCCTAAACCATATCCCCCAAGATCACAACTAAATGACCTTTAAATGCATCCAGGGATGGTCACTCAACCACCTCCCTGGGCAACCTATCCAATGTCTGACTACTCTTTCTGTGGAAAAAAAAAATTCCCAACGTCCTGTGTAAATCTACACTGTTGAGGTTTGAAGCCATTCCCTCTTGTTCTATCATTAATTACCTGTGAGAAGAGACCAGCACCAACCTCTCTACAATGTCCTTTCAGGTAGTTTTAGAGAGTGATGAGGTCTCCCCTAAGTCTCGTCTTCTTCAAACTAAACAGCCCCAGCTCCTTCAGTCATTCTCAATAAGATTTATTCTCCAGTCCCTTCACCAGCTTCATTGCCCTCCTCTGCACTTGCTCCAGCACCTTGATATCTGTCTTGTATTGAGGTGCCCCAAACTGGACACAACGCTCAAGGTGCGGCCTCACCAGTGCCAAGTACAGGGTGGACAATCGCTTCTCTACT
>NW_009725485.1:28483-35837 GCF_000703405.1 Apaloderma vittatum
AAGCCTGTAGCGTTGCATGGGGTTGTTGTGGTTGAAGTGCAGGACCTGCACTTGGCCTTGTTGAAACTCATACCATTAACATTGGCCCATCGATCCAATCTATGGAAGTCTCTCTGTAGGGCCTCTCTACCCTTGTGCAAATCAACACTCCCACCTGACTTGGTGAACTTACTGATACACTCTGTGTCCTTATCAAGATCATCAAGAAAGATGTTAAACAGAAGTGATCCCAACACTGAGCCCTGAGGAACACCACTTGTGACTGGCTGCCAGCTGGATTTAACTCCATTGACCACCACTCTTTGGGCCCGTCCATCCAGTCAGTGCTTTATCCAGCAGATCGTATGCTCATACAAGCCATGAGCAGGCAGATTTTGCAAGAGAATTCTGTAGGGAACAGTGTGAAAGACTTTTTGAAAGTCTAGGTAGGCAATATCCACAGCCTTTCCCTCGTCCAATAATTGGAGCATTTTGTCATACAAGGAGATCAGGTTCGTCAGGCAGGACCTGCCTTTCATAAACCCATGCTGATTGGGCCTGATCCCCTGACTGTCCTCTATATGGCATGTAAAGGCACTTGAGACAATCTGCTTCATGACCTTCCCTGCTACTGATGTCAGACTGACAGGTCTATAGTTTCCCGGATCCTTCTTTTCTGCCTTTCTTGTAGATGGGTGTTGCATTTGCTGCCTTCCAGTCAATTGGAGCCTCTCCAGGTATCCAGGACTTCAGGTAAATAATGAAGGTGCCTTGGTGAGCACATCTGCCAACTCTTTCACCACCCTTGGGTATAACCCATCAGGCCCCATAAACTTATTTGCATTGAAGTGGCGTAGCAGGTCACTGACCACTTCCTCTTTAACTGTGATGTCCTCAGCCCTGGGTAACCTGCTGTAGATGACTCTGCTTGAGCAGGAGTGTTGGACTCAATCTTGAGTGGTTTTTGCAAATTTAGAGATTCTGTGGTACTGTGAAACAGAATTTTTGCCACAGTATTTTTTGATATAATAAAGCTACAATCTAAGCAGCAGCAGGTAGCAACAAATATGTATATATTAAAATGTTATTTTTTTTGAAAAAAATGTAATATGCAAATTATACTGGTTTTTTCGTGGTGTTTTTTTTTTTTATTTGAAGCTGAGAAGTATTGAACAGAGAAAGGAATATCCAGTTTAGAAAATATCAAAGTAGCATACCTCTTTTTGAAGAGATATCCTTCTTTATGTATTGTTTCAGCTAGAGTAAACCCAAGGAATTCTTGTGGCATCAAATTTTTCATAGAACAATCCTTGTGGATAATTACTGAGATCTAGATGATCTGTGTTTAGTCACCACCTCCTATGAGAGTCTCAACAAATACAGTAGGCACATACAGTGTGGTGGACCCCTGAGTCACTGTGTTTTCAGAATAACACAACAGAGCAGGCTATACATTTCTTCCTCTAACTCACAAGTCCCTGTTAATACATATATTCATTGACATTTATTTTCAATGATATATGTTTTCCACATCTGACCTAATTGCTACTGAAAGAAGTTTGGTAGCTCTAATGCAATTATTCTCACAGCATCACTGAGGTGGGATGGTACCTCTGGGCATCCTTTCACCCCAATTCCGTGTTCAAGCACAGCAGGTTGCAAAGCATATTGTCTAGCTGAATTTTGAGCCTATCTGGGAAACTTGTTCCAGTATCTGACCACCCTGACAGTAAAAATAGGGTTTTCTCCTAAGTTTAAGTGGAATTTTGTGTATTTTGAGTTTGGGCTTATTGCCTCTTGTTGTATCACTGGGTGTTACTGAAGAATGTCTGTCTCTGTTTCCTTTATTACTCACAAGCATTCTCTTCTCCAGCCTAAAGAGTCCCAGCTCAGTTAGCCCTTCCTCATATGAAAGATACTCCAGATTCTTAAAAATTTTCACTGCCCTTTGATGGACTTGGCCCTGCTATGTCCAGGATGCCCACATCTCTCTTGTACGTCTCTCTTGCTTTCTTTTTCATTGTTCCTTTTTTTCCTTTTCTTTTAATGGGAATATAATTCTCTACTAAGTCTTAAGTATTGTCTCATTCATTAAGTACATACATCCCTTTATGTTTTCTAATTTTGTTTCAACAGTTTAAGTCACATGATATCTTTGTATTCTCAAGTTTAATGGGATGGACTGGAAGAGTCATCAACCGGACAATTTTATGAAATCACTTATCTTTTTCTTCCATTTCTTCCACAGTATTAATATTTGTTCAACGTTCACTAATTTTTCAAATGTTTCTGCAGGCAGGGACATGAAAACAGTTGTAACAAACACGTTTGAATGCATGCCAACGCACACAGAAGAAAGCACTGAGTATGTGCCCAGGTCTCTTCCTCTATGTTTCATTATCCAGACTGAAAGATTATGATGTGTTCCATGTAAGGACCACAATATTTTTGCATTTCTCCCAGTGCTCCTTAGGAGGAAAAAGCAACTTAGGGATATTGTGGTTTCTTTTCTGTTGGAGTGAGTCTATTTTGACAGATCTGTATTTAGTATAGTGTATACTTTGGTTTTGGGGTAGCTATTCTGTCAAGTGCATAAGAATAGTAGAATTAAAGTTATGATCAGACAATAACGCATTTTGACCATATGGAAGGCAGTGAATGGGATCCTTTGTAACTGTAGATTTTAATTTTTTTTCCACTGGCTTCTGAAGAGCATGTAAAGAGTGTATTTAATGCCTCATACAGATGCCTTCTGAGACATGACCAAATTAGTCCTGCATGACTTAGTATGAACAAGATATTCTCTATATATAGCTATGCAGTTCTTAAAATGTTCCTTTTTACATCCAGTGCATTGTCTTTTGAACACATTACGATGCTTTGGCTCATAATGAATAATCCTATGTAATGAGAGTTGTCCGACTGGAGTCAGCTCATTTCCAAAATGCCTTTCATCACATTCTATTCCAGTCCTTAAAGTCATCAGACTTTCTTTATCTTCTTCATATCTTTAATTTTAGAGCTTGTCAGCATGTCTGAAGAGGTTCAATAGATTTAGCGCTCATTAATGTTTGCTGTTTGTACAGAGTTTAACATGTACTAGAAATCTCAAGTACTTAGTGTGAGAGTTATACTGGTTTTACTTACATTTGTCTGAAAGTCTTTGTGTTGGTATTATAAAGAGCATACTGTTAAAATGGACTGGTGGCGAAAGAAAGGAAAAAAAAGAAGAAAATATCAAAGAATCAGTTATTGGACATGGTTTTGATTTAACAATCTTAGTATTATTGAAGAAAGTGAAATTCTGAACTTTTATTTCTATGTTGGTCTAATATAGCTTTCATATACTTTAGAAATTATATATAACCTGCTTAAGCAATAAAAAAGTATATTACAAAACCCTGGTTCATACGAATTCTCAATACAAATAAACCAGCAAGAATTATATTGATCAAAAAAGTCAAGCCTTATCAAGGATGTGAATGGCTTCTTTAATGAGCAATGAACTGACGGATAATTTACTGTAACCAAATATTCTTTGTGTAACCTAAATTAGGGTATAATGCAAAATTATTCTCATGCAGAAAATATTAAAAGGTACTATCCAACTTGACTCATGACCACTATGTTTTTTCAGACCTTGTGTTACTTGCCACAGACCACTGCAGAAGTTTTCACCTCTTTAGTTATTCCTTTGCCCTGTGCCTGGATGACCTTAATTTAAGGATTGGTTCTGCTCTTAAATCTGCAGTGAGGTTCTCTGAAGGGTGTAACAAATAAATATCCAATTTTTGCTAAAGAGTAGGCTATCTAATAGCTTATTTTTGATACAATTTCTTTGACTGAGGTTAATGATTTTAGAGTAAGAAAAGGAAGACACCAGCAGAAATCCAATTACAGAACTCATTTTAGTGCAGAGTTCAAATAAAGAGAGAAAACACTGAGAGGCGATTTGAATGCCTAGAGTATAATGCAGCAAATTCTTGAGAGCTGGAACGTCACAAAAGCAGATCATGTCCTTGTATTAGACTTGCTACATGTAATGAAATTTATCAGTGAGCTGGTTTATGGAATATGCATTATACAGATTTATTTTTCATTTTATTTTATTCCTAAACAATCCTGTGATATGAAACTATGCCTAAATATTTTACAAATAAAATAATAAAATTACAGAATATCTCAAATTGAAAGAGACCCATAAGGATTGTTGAGTTCAACTGTGTGCTCCCCACAACACTACCTAAACATAAACTGTACAACTAAGAGTTTTGTCCAGACACTCCTTGAACTCTAACAGCCTTGGTGCTATGACCATTTCCCTGCGGAGCCTGTTCCAGTGACCAACCATCCTCTCAGTGAAGAACATTTTCCTAATGTCCCCTGACACAGCTTCATTCCATTTCCTCATGTACTATTTCTCACCATGAAAGCAATCACCATGGGATCAGCACCTCCCCATCTGCTGCCCTCCTGGAAGTTGCAAACTGTGATGAGGTCCCCACTCAGCTTTCTCTTCTCCACCCTGAACAAGCTGAACAAGCCAAGTGACTTCAGTTGTTCCTCATAAGTTTTGCCCTTGAGATCTTCTGCAATTTTGGTTGCTCTCCTCTGGACACGCTCTAGTTGTTTGATGTCCTTCTTATGTTGAAGCACCCAAATCTGCACACACTGCTAAAAGTGGAGCTGCAGCAGTGCAGTATAGAGGGAGACAATGACCGTTTTGGCTGCCAAGGCACATTGTTGACTCATATTCAACTTGCCATCAATCCAGACTCTCAGATCTCTTTCCATAGGGCTGTTCTCTGGTCTCTTATCCCTCACTTTTTAAGTACAACCAGGATTACTCCATCCTAGGTGGAGAACCCCGCATTTGCTCTTGTTACATTTCATACTCTTGGTGATTGCTCAAGTCCCTAGCCTGTCCAGGTTTCTCTGTAAGACCTCTCTACCCCTGAGGGGATCCACAGCTCCTCCTAATCTAGTTTCATCCATAAGCTTACTTATTATACATTTGATTCCTACATCCAGATAATTTATATCAACATTGAAGACAACTAGCCCTAAAATTGAGCCCTGGGAAGCTCCACTGGTGACTGCTTGCCAGCTTGATGTAACCCCATTTACTATAAAACTTTGAGTCTGACCAATCAGCCAATTTCTCACCCAGTGTGTTATGGACTTGTCTAGCTAAATGCTGGACATTTTGTCCAGAAGAATACTGTAAGACACTGTATCAAAAACTTTGCTAAAATAAAATTTAAAGAAACCCCAAACAGACAAGAAATGTATCTACTGGCTCCCCTTGGTCGACTAAATGGTTGACTAATTAAGTTAGTTAAGCAGGACTTTGTGTTCATGAACCTGTGCTGGCTATGATCAATTACTGTGTTGTCTCTCAAGCATTTTTCAAGAACTCTCATAATAACTTTCTTCATAATTTTAGAATACTGGCAGGCCTATTACTGACCAAGTTCTTCCTTCTTACCCTTTTTAAAAACTAGGGCAACATTTGCCAACTTCTAGCCAACTGGCACCTCTCAGGATTCCCAAGAGCATTGAAAAATAGTGACAGTAGATCCTGTGATGACATTGGCCAGCTCTTTCAGCACTCTGGGATGAATCCCATCATGTTCCATAGATTCATGCATATCCAGCTGGAGCAGCAAGTCTCAAAGAAATTCAGATTTGGCTGGGAGTTTATCATGCCCCTAGATCTGGTCTTCCAACATAGGGCTCTGAGGGTCACAAGGCCCATCACCGGTGCTGAAGACAGGTGAAGAAGGCATTAGATGTTAGTGCTTTGTCTACATCCCTATTTGTGAGGTAACCAACTTCATCAAGTAATGGACTAAAATTATCTCTGGTCTTCCTTTTGCTGCTAACATATCTAAAAAAGCCTTTGTTTTTGTCCTTCACAGCGCTGGTCAGCTGGAACTTTAATGAATTTTTGACCACACAAATTTTCTCCCTAGAGTGACTAAAGCTATTGAAAACCTGTGACAAACTTGATAAATGACATTTTTTTCTTATCAGAGATTGAGATCTATTGTTTTATACAAGATGACTGCTTGATATAAATCTGAAGCTAATACTTCAGTTAACTCCTTTCTTATAAAGCGCATTAGATAAATCCTCATTTATGTAAAATACTATCTGCTGTTTGCTTGCTCTAACACTTGTTACACAAATTATTCTTATTCAACTATAATGTAAAGAATTACCTTTCTCCTCCCTGTTTCACACCAAATGAAAGATTTAATCAGATTGATTTTGGCAACTTCAGTCTGCATTACTGAGGTGGAACACAGTTAGAGTCACATAAGTAATTTCTAAAGAAAAACACCTTGCGAACAAAACATCAACAACTTTCAACAGTTATCTTTGCTCTAATGCTTTTATTACATTACACTGTAATTGCACTATAGTGTAATGTATAATTACATTATAGTGTATTATATGTCATTTTTACACTGATTAGCCTGAAATTTTACAAAAATAAATTGCTAACTTGTCTGTTTAACTTTAAAAGAGTAAAACTCCCCTTAATATTGTGTGATGCACTTGAAAAAGCTTGGATTTTTGAAAAAAAGGTTTTGACTTTGCTAGAGTACATTTTGCAAAGAACAACAGAATATTCTATCTGCGTGAAATATATCTCATATTAATTATTTAATTGAGTAGATTTCTTTTTTTATTTCCTGGGTTTATTCACAGATCAACACAGAGAAGATAATGACATATAATGGTATAATATGAAAACTAAGTGAATTCTCTGCATTTGTAATTCTGGAAGTATAAATTCTTATTATAGAATTATAACAACACATTATTAAGAGTCAGATATGAGATATTGCGTTAACAGGCTACTTTATGAGATGATACGTAATGGTTACCTATGGAACGTGGAGATTACTGAGGTTGCAGAAACTGGAAAAGGGATTTATAATGCATATCATTAAAAGAAAATAAATTTTAAAAAAAGCAATGAGAGACTCGTCTTTTAGAAAGTGTATTATTGTAATATATACTTGGAAGCTGTATATTTAGCTATGAATAAGAATGTTATAAGTTATGATGTTAAGTTACAAGAATACTTTTAGTATAAGAATGTTTTGGTACACTGTGTCGTGCTATGACTGCAGAAAAAAATCCCCAAATAAACAAACTATTAGGTCATTCCAAAGATGACCAGGTGAATGGACAGCCACTAATTCCTCTTTGTCAAGAACTATTCACACTCTGGCTATTTTTTTTCAAAGGATGAAGAGGTAGGAACTTCAGGTGAGAAGTAGGACATGCCATATATCTTCATTTTTGCAATTCTTTAGGTATCCTCCTATTCTTTAGGTATCCTCCTATTCTTCAGGTTTCC
>NW_009725485.1:35868-72728 GCF_000703405.1 Apaloderma vittatum
GCACCCCCCCCCCCCCCCCCCCCCCCCCCAAGGATTCTTATCAGGTGAGTAGAAAAATAATGGTTATAAAGCTAAATGAAAAGAACAATTATTAAAGGTTTACTGTGAAATCTGAAGAATGGACTGAACAGAATTCCAAGGAAGTCTGTGATGGCTTTAGTAATGTTCAACAGTTTTATTAACAGCCTGGCTGATGGAATGGCAAGCACACTGATTAAATTTACAGACGATATCAACCTTCTGGAAGCTATAAGTACATTGAAGTTGAATTCAGAATAATTTTGAGAAAATGGAGAAACAGTCAGAAAAAAGATGCAGTTCTACAAGGACATTTGCAAGGTAGAAATAATCAGATGAATGAAATAAGGACAGAGAATAATTGGCTAAGTTACTAAAGAAATTGGGATATTTCATCTAGACAAAAAGGAGAAAGAAAGGAGGTCATATAATAGCCTTTCTATATAGAGGATATCTGCCAAGAGAAAGGTAATAAACTTGTTTTCTCTCTGTTGCCTCTAGGTAGGTTAAGAAGTAAGAGACTTGCATTGGATCAAGCACTATTTATGTCAGGATATTTCTTTTTTTTTGCAACTGTAAGAATAGTTAAGCAGTAGAATATATTTGCTAGAGAAACTATATGATTATCACTGCAAATTTTTTTAAAAGAGAATAGGAATAGTGCAGACTAGCTGATCTTTCAGGATAATGGGGTGAACTAGACATATTACCAACTTTTTTTTGAGACATATTTTATGTGATTATACATATTTATATATGTACAATTGAAGTTTCTATGATCACTCGTAAGTTATCAGTGAAGGCAGAGTCTAGATATTCTCTATCAATGTTGGAAGAAATTGTAAAAATTAAGAAAATGGTAAATAAATAAGCACACAAATAAAAATGTAGTTTATTCTTCTTGATAGAAAAGAGTTTTCTGCTTATTAATAAATATTGGGTTTAGGTTACTCTTTGATTTTCTGTACATAACTAGCCAATAAAAAGAAATTGTCATCTATCTTCTTTTAGCTGTCAAAATACATCCCCAAAATATTTCTGCTAAAATATCAAAGATAGTTTTGTTGGGTTTATAGAAAAAATTTTTTTCCAATGAATCTTAGTTTTGGTTCTGTTACTTTAGTGCACCAAAACACAGGATTCACATTTGCATCTTTATTGATTCCTTCCTTATGAGCTGTGTCTCCCATTTTTTTTCCTTAATCTGAAATCAATAATTGAATATCCTGCAACTTTTCCCATTTGACTACATAATCTCCACATGAAACTTCTGCTGCCTATAATTAATGTCTCTTACTATATCTCTTAAATTTCTCATCCTTTCCAGCCCTCCAGAGAGAAGTCACAATTTAATAGAACTCAAGTAAGCCCCTATACCTTTCTAATATTCCAGGAAAACAATTTTTTTACACATCTGATACTGTTTGATGGGCTACACTTTTCTGCAAATCACAATCTGGTAATAAAATATAATAATAACTCTGAGCTCAGAAAGTTCCACTCAAAGTGCTCTGGACAACAATGATGTATAAATTGTTTGTGATCAAGAATACTTAAGTGAAATATCAAACATATGATCTTTCAGTCCACTTTCATATTCTAACACAGGGTAAGATTTGTAGATAATAGCAGGGAATATGTTAATTGGCTGATAGGTATGGGTAACAAAAGCCTTAGTTTTTGCTATTCCCAATACCTGAGGATTATATTTAGGGTGTATTAAATTTCCAGTTCATTCCAGTTATAGTTATCTTAATAATTTTAAGATATTATGTTAAGTATCCTTCGCTAAACATGAATGAAAATTATCAGGAAAATTATTATTATGACCTTTGCCATGTCAGCTCTTGTCAAATTTTTAAAAATAATTTTACAAAGACAAAAAGTTTATGTAATCCAGGGAAAAACAAAACCCAGGAGAAAATTATACTAAGAAGAAGAAGGAAATCAATAGTGTATAAATCTGGATACAGGACAAAGAATAATTTTATAGCAAAGAAATGTAGGAACTAAGGCATAGATATTGTAGGGGTATAATGGAAGACTGGCAAACAGGAGTTTAAGTATTCTCAACCGAATTGTGCCTCTGATATCGGAAAACACATCACACTGGATTACTGCTTGGCCTTGTGTGCTCGACCAGCAGCACACCGGCACGTAGGTAACAGAGGCCTGGGATAGACACGGGGACATCTCTCACATTCCTCCCCTGCAAAGCTGTCCTGTGAGTCCTGGGAACTCAGGCAGAGCAGCAAGTAAAACATAACAAAGCACTGGGATAAATACCACAAGATTGCTAGCAAGAAGAGATCTCCTTATGCCTCTACTGCTTCTTGTTGAGCTGCTTGTGTGACCGCTGCCTGTGTGCCTCATCCGGGTGCTGCTGTAAAAAGTCTTCAGAATCTCAGGTAGAGAGAATAAATCTACTCTTCGCATTTCAGTCATGGTTTGTGGTTGTTCCTCCATCCTACCTGTTCTGACCCACAGGTACATAAAGAGGAAAGTAAAACTGGTTTAGAGTGAGACTCTAGAGTTTGCTTATTTTGTACCAGGTGTATGGTTACACTGAATTAGTCCTAACCTGAGCCAAACAAGCTCAGATTTTGTAAACAGAGGTCTTGGTTGGACAATAAGAGAAGTCTTTACCTGGCCATTCTACAGAATACTACCAATAAAAAAAAGGAGGATCAGGACTGGTGACAAGGAAGTAGACCAAACTAAATAACCAGAAACAATCAATTTAAGGAACCTGAGCAATAAATCAGATTTAATGAACGTAAATATGTTTAAAAATTTATATAGAGAATAAGTACAGATTGCCAAATTGAAAAAAAAAAAAGTGTTATTTTTATGCATTTTGGAAGACACAATGTAGGAAAAAAAAATAAAATTCCAGTTAATAATATTAATGGATAGCAGAAAAATGGAAGGTGAATTGGGAAAGCAAATTTTACCCCCAAATCAGTCAAGAATATATAGGTAGCCATGGGAAAATTATTAGGGCTGGAACCATTCCAAGAATGATGATGATGCAGAAATACACGACTCACCTTTGGAAATCAGACCTTAACATTTCAGATTTGAAAGATTACTCTTTTTAACATGTGGTAGAGTTCCTATTTAAACTTTTGCATTGTAAATCAGTCACAGGTTTCAAAGTGAAAGAAGCAGTCAGCTGCAAATTACGGTAGTAGTGTCAGTATATTAAACATGGAAATTATAATTCTTTTTAACATAAGCTTGAGAAGATTAATATTTTTAAAGGCAATATGTATCTACTTATTGTATTTCAGAATAAAAAGAACTAATAAATACCATATTTAACTTATATAACAACAGATATCTCTAGTGAAACACCAGCGAGTTCTGATATAATACAGAGAGTTTATTTGAAATGCACTTAAATTAAGACAACTCAATTTTGGTTTTGCTGCATAAATGAACACCTGTAATGGGACTGCCAATACTGCCATCCTAAATTTGCCTTCAGTGTTTCTCAAATATTTATTCAGTCTCTCCTTGAGTTTACACACACTTTTTTAATTCACAGCATTCTTTGACAAGAGTTACTACAGATGTGTTACTATCATAGAGAATAAGCTGCTTTTGATTCTTCTGAATATGACTCCTTATTAGCTTCAAATGAAAGTCAAAAGTTTGATCAATGGAACAGAGAGTTAACAGCTGAAGAGTTCCTCCATGTCCACTTCACCACTCAGAGATTTGTAGACTTTTGTTATACCTCTTCTTTACGATCTCCTTTCAGCTCTTTATACAGTCTATTTAATCTCTTTCACAAACCCCTCACGATGGGCATTTAGTTTACCATTGAAGTTATGCATTACATAAGGCAAAGAAGAAAAATCCCCAAATATCAACATATTTATGGTGATGTTGTAAAAAAGTCAAACAATACGTCATGTTTTATATCTGTCATTTTCACACTTGAAAAGCGTTAAAAGCCAGAAAAAACAGAATTGATTACTTCTAACATTTTAAAATATAAACCAAAATCAGATGACTGCTGTCAATCAGATCACTGCTGCCAAATTGGTTATTGTACAAGATAAATGCAGGATTAGCCCCTAAATTTTACATATTAAGCCAATTTTAGCAATAATCAACAAGCACAATAGATAGCCTAGCAGGTGAATGACTCTAGTTATAGGTTTAACTTGAACTGAGTTTGTCTGACTCATAAGCTCACAAAGAATGTTGCTTATGACAGCATCATAGTACATGGGAAATGGCAGCACTAATGGAAACCAAAATGATAAAGATAGCGTTCTGTGGAGATTAATGCCTCAGAAGAAAATTTTAAATCCTGTAATTAACAAAGAGCATGAAATATTGCAATATGCTCATTTTTACATTAGAAGATGTTATATAAGGAACAACTATTGATTAACATAAATCCTGACTAACAGTTTGATCTATGGATAATAATGATTTGCAATTACACATTTGCACTTTACATTGTTTCTATTACTGCATCCTGTAATTACTAGTAATTCCCTTCATTGTGGTATTAAAAAGAATAAGTGAGAGGACAATTTGATTTCTGTGCTAAGAAAAAAGAATAACACTAAAGACCTACTCTTTCATGAAACTTATCCTTAAAGATCAATTTAGCTGCTGGCAACAGGTCTGCTGCTGAAAATGTATGTAATGCCAAAATGCAGTCAGACTAATTATTCATTTAGAGAAATGGTAAATGGTAAATATTTTAATATAGAATAATTAATGGAGGGAAAGCACTGTGTAAAAATTATGTAGGCAGTGGAATATAAGGTTTCAGTTCTGCAGAAATTATATACATCAGTACATGAGATTGTGCACAATTTGAGCATTAGGTTTATGTAGAATTGTTGGCAGACTCAGTGTCTAAGCATATGTTCCATATTTCCCTGGCATTCATAGATTGTTGCTTTGGATCTTAGAAAACAGATAGTGAGAACCATTTCTGCTTTGCAAACTTAAAATGAATGCTTTTGAACAAGATCTTGTGTGTGCGCTCATCTTTTTGCTCAGAATCACAATCTGAGGCCATCTTTCAATAACAGGTGGATATAAACCTTTTTAGCTTGGAGAACTATATCTTGTATTAGTCTGTATTACCAGCCCATAAACATGAGTAATAACACGGTGAATAGAGTAGTGAACATATAGACAAGGACAATACACTGAGGAAAAGTGAGAATTTCCTGAGCTGTTTTATAGACTCAAAGAATGGTTTGGGTTAGAAGGGACGTGTAAAAGTCTTCCAGTCTATCCCACCTTGCAGTGAGCAGGGACATCTTTACCTAGATCCAGTTGCTCAGAGCCCCATCTAATCTGACCTTGAAGATTTCCGGGAATAGCGTTTCTACCACCTCTCTGGGCAACCTCTTCCAGTTTCATCACCCTAATCATAAAAAAATTCTTCCTCATATCTACTCTGAATCTACCTTCTTCTAGTTTAAAGACATTATCCCTTCTCTTATTGCTACAGGCCTTGCTATAAAGTCTGTTCCCATCTTCCTTATAAGTCTCCTTTAAGTACTGAAAGGCTACAATAAGGTTTCCCTGGAGCCTTCTCTTCTTCAAGCTGAACAAACCCTACTCTCAGTCTTTCTTCATAGGAGAGGTGTTCTGTTCCTCTGACCATTTTTGTGGCCCTCCTCTGGACCTGTTACAGCAGATCTATGCCTTTCTTGTGCTGAGAACCCCAGAGCTAGACATAGTGCTCCAGGTGGGATCTCACCAGAGTGAAATAGTGGAGCAGAATCGCTTCCCTTGACCTGCTGGCCACATTTCTTGTGCTGCGGCCTAGTATGTGATTGGCCTTCTGGGCTGCAAGTGCACATTACTGGCTCATACTCAGCTCTTCATCCACCAGTAACCTCAAGTTGTCCTCTGCAGGGCTGCTCTCAATCTCTTTGTGTCCCAGCCTGTATTGCTACTGTGGATTGCCCCAAGCCAGGTGCAGGACCTTGCACTAGTTGTTGAATCTTATAAGATTCACATGGACCCACTTCTTGAGCTGGTTTAGGTCCCTCTGGATTGCATCTTGTTCCTCAGGTGTATCAACTACACCACTGAGCTTGGTGTTATCTGCTTGTTTGCTGAGGGTTCACTTGATCCCACTGTATCATTGATAAAGATACTAAACATTGCTTGTCTCAACACAGACCTCAGAGGAACATCACTTGTAAATGATCTCCTTCCAGATGTTGAGCCATTGACTACTACTCTGAATGTGACCATCTAGCCAATTCCTTATCCATCAAATACATCTCTTTCCAATTTCGTGAGATGCATGTTGTGGGGAACCGTGTCAAAGGCCTTACAGAAATCCAGACAGATGACATCTCTAGCTCTTCCTTTCTCCACTAGCACAAGTTTTATGAGGAGTAGCTAAGAGAGCTGGGGCTGCTTAGCCTAGAAAAAAGCAGACTCAGGGGGGACCTTATCACTCTCTACAACCATCTGCAAAAAGGTTGTAGCAGGGTGGGGGTCAGTATCTAATCCCAAGTAACAAGTGACAGGACAAGAGGAAATGACCTCAAGTTGCACCAGGGAAGATTTAGATTGTATGTTAAGAAAAACTTCAAGGAAAGGGTTGTTAAACATTGGAACAGGCTGCCCAGGGAAGTGGCTGAGTCTCCATTCCTGGAGTTATTTAAAAGATGTGTAGATGTGGTACTTTGGTGGACTAGGCATTGCTGGGTTAATGGTTAGACTTGACAATCTCCAGGGTCTTTTCCAACCTAAAAAGATTCTATGAATCTGTAATCTCAAAGGTCTTTTCCAGCCTAAATGATTCTATGGTTATATGTCACTAAGGTTTCTGAGACCACTCTCCTGGCTTAGTATGCATTCATTGCTGAGGAGACACTCTACCCTCTATCATGTTTGTGGCACACTGCGAGAAGTTAGAACAGTTTCTCAGAATTTCCTACCTGCCAGATGTAAAAGCTGGTACTTTACACGCATGAGTATGGATGTAAAAAAGACTATATTGGAAAGCCAATATATATTTTAAGCAACTATGACAGCGTGTTTTTGTCTTTCTGTAATGCCTTACTGAACTACATAAACACTTTATATTAAAAGCTTGCAGCAGTACAAATGGATTGACACTTCAAATATTACCTGAATATATTAGAGATCAAGGATATGAATTTTTGTCTTTCTCTTACTTTCCCAGAGAGAAGTATAGAGTCGTTCAAAGGAAGACTGTGCTCTCCTCCCACTATCTCTACGTATTTTCTGTTTTGTGTTTTCTTTTTTTAGAGTAGTCATCACCACAGAATTTACCACACTCTAAAGTATATGTAGGGACTCACCATACACCTCATTATCAAAAATACTTATGATTTAATGCTGATTTAATGCATCTTCAGAAGAACTCTTTTTACTGCAAGAATGCTATGAACACTAGTGAAATAATATTTCAGGAGCAAATATCCATTGCTGGCTTGAGATACACCTGTTTACATCAAGCACAAGTTCATGATAGATGCACAAATATTTACAGATGCTGCTAGAGGTTTCTTTTGTAACAACTATTAGGCTACAATAGCTAAATATATTGCTTGCTATTATTTAAATAAATGGTAAATTGGATTTATAATTATTGAACAAAATATAAGCACATTGATCCTATTTTCCATTTTTCTGCATCTGCTGTGTGAAGTAATTGTAGACTGCTACTATTTTGATCTAGCATAGTGTGTAATCCACATCACATTCAGTTTGTATTGATGTAAATATCTACAAGATGTTCAGAGTTATGAAATCAACTTAAAACTGTTACTTAAAGGAAAATAATGTTATGAGAAACAATTCTCTTGTTATCTTTATGGCTATTTCTGAAGAAGAAATAACCTATGGTAATTGAAAAGTGCTTGGTATTCAGATGTGAACATTGCAGCAATTCTTGCAAAGGTTAAATCTTAATTCTTTAGGACCAGACTACCGGAGCTACAGATGCTTATACAGAAATAGTATGAGATCAGTAATAAAAATCTCAGGAGTTTCAGAATCCAGTGCTGAGGCTGCCGTGTCCCCAGGTCCAGCCAGCAAGGCTGAATGTGTTCCCAGTAGACACACACACACACATGTGTGCACAGCACATGTACACATGGCTGGGCACACAGATCAACACACAGGCACAAACCACATCTATGGTTTCATCTCCTTCCCCTCTCTAGCTGATCAGAATGAAAGTGGCTTTGTAGGAAATACATACCCACATCTACAATGTGGATCCCTCCAGTCTGCCCAGTAGCTGGCCCTTGGATGCCAGGACTCTCCAGTTTTTTGACTCCTGTGTGTTATGATTGCACAAGCCCCACAGTTCTACTCCGGTTGCAGAGTGTCCTCAATCATAGACACACACACACACACACACAGCCGTGCACAGGTACATTACGGGTCCTCCAGAGGAATCCTCCTAAGCTACCCGCAAGTGTTTAAATTGTGTTATTTTTAATAATATTGAAGTAGAATTTCTGTTTCAGGCATAGGAGAAGGAATATTGTAAAAAAAAAACGTAAGAAAGGCCCGGTAATGCAAAGAGAAAAAGTTGAAGAAATCAAGAAAAGACAACAAATAAAGTGAGTTCCTCAGCATATGTAGAGATGAAGTATAGCACAGAGGATTTAGCCTTCACCTAGATACAAAGTCATTGATTATAAGTATTTTCTCAGATTTTTATCTTCCTTATTGATATATGTGTAATCATACCTGTTAAAATAAGTATATAGCACCTGCTGAATCACTTATTTCAATACAAAAAGAATTATGGTTTCAATTCTGAATTTTGCACTTGTGCATACATACATTTATGAAATAATCCTTTGGGTCAAATTAGCTCGCAAGTGCAATTGTAATGAGTTCAATAGAAGACGGATATTCTGCTCCATGACACATGCCGAAGCTTCTATTTCCCATCCCCTCCTTTTTTTTTCTTCCTAGTTTTATCCATTGATTTCAACAGATTTACATCAGCAGAGATATGATTCACTTCAACAGGAGTAATATCTGTGCACCTAAAATCAAAGTTTTGAGCTAAGATCAGTTTGGGAAGAATTGAAAACTTGAGACATTTTCATATTTTGGATTTCTTTTTCCATCCTTCAGATTTTCATGAGAAATATACTATGTTGAAAAAAGAGTTTGATTTACCTAAACTGAGGTCTGTCCCAGTTTTACAAAATTGAAATATGGCTGAAAAATGTTTGTCCTGGAGGTGGTGGTAATCAAGCTAGCTGATGATTTCTGTAGACAGCCTAGCATGTGAGCTGGTGTTTTTTCCTCTGTAGGTCATTACTGAATCTTAATATCAAACTACCACATGTTAAGAGCTATCTTGTAAATAAAATTAGAATTAAGTACTTTGAGATGTGGTTGTTACCTATACAGTGTGGAAATATTTAGTGTCCTCAAATTATGTTCTCTATCAATGAATGCATGAACTACCAATAACGTTATTAGGAGATATATGTATACATCAAAGAGAGTCTATACTCTTCAAAAAACCATTGAGCTTTGGAGGAAGATATTTTCAGGCTTTGAGTCATATGGTGTTAGCTATCCGTTACACGTAGCAAGCATGAGATTAGACTTATTAAATGCTAGGCCACAATATGACAATAGCTTTTAGTTAAAATATTGTTGATGAAAAGTATTGCTCATGAAAAGTGAGTAAACTGAAAGGATTCTTAAGCGAAGCTAATATTTGGCTTTAATATGTTGTTATTAATAGCAGTATTTACTGTCTTGACAATTTTATAATTCTACTGTATTGGCATTTTTGTTGCAGAACTACATTTTTTCCTCCACTTTTCAAGTGTGGGATGAATATTCAGATACTATTTAAACAGGCTCTGGAACTATGAACGACTAAAGTCATTGTTTAATAATCAGCCCAACTAGGGCAATGAAAATAAACATTATCTGAAATTAATACTACCTGTATTTGAGGCCATATACATGGCATAGAGTGACAGAAAGCTGCAGAAAGTTGAGTGACTACATTTTGGAAACACATCCAAAACATTACTGTTTCCAAAATGGAGTTGTGAAACTTCCTTTCTCTATTCTTCCCACAAAGATGTGGTGCTCTGCTAGTCCTTCTGAGTTCTGACTGATTCAACATATTTTTAAAACATGGCTCCAACTTGTCTGAGGACTTCTTGAATGAGCAAAAGCATTCTTCCTACTTTATTGTTTTTCTCATAACTGAAGAGTGGTGCATACAGTTTCCTACTTCAAAGATGCTCATTAGTGAAAGCAACAGTGAATCTCCAGTCTTCTGGAAACTGTGAAGTGGTCCTAATGAGGCTTTGTAGGGTGATTATCAGACCATTTTGTCTTCTAAAGAGACTAGTAATTTACTGAGGATAAAAGGTGAAAAACAGAATTCTCAATGCTGTTGCCACTTCAACTAAAATATAAAATGTATGCAGGGGATTAGCTTCCATTTGGATGATGGACAAGAGACAGGAGATTGACAAGTCATGCATAAACCCATTTATGTTAATGACATCTAAAAGAAGCAAAGGCAATAATGTAGGCTTCAAAGCAATGAATTGTGTTATGCACAAAAACTGAGCCACAAAGAGAAAGAGGCAATGTGTCTCCACAAACTGTCTGAAGCCTGTTCACATAATTCTTCTGGAGAGATACTCTGCAGATTACTAAGAAAAAAGTAATCCAAAGGAATGTTTCTTATTTTTCTTATACCTTGTAAAGAAGGTATCTTTCTTCAAGAAAATAAAAGAACTGGCACCAGTTCTTTAAGGATATTGGTTTAATGAACAACTATAATTATCAGAAATAGATCTTTCAAAGATGAAATAACTTAAGCAATGCAAAATAAAATTATCTGAAAAATTAAAATGCTGCTCCAAACAATTTAAACCACTGAATTATAATATGATTGATACAGTTGAAAGAACACCCATAATTCAAATGTTGGGAATGTACATTTTGTTGTCACTGTTTTAACTAAGTCATTGTACAAATGCCTAAATTAAATCTTGTTTCTCTGACTAAAACAGAATCCTAGAATCCTAGAATGGCCTAGGCTGGAAGGGACCTTAGAGATCATCTAGTCCAACCTCCCTGTCATGGGCAGGGATGCCACCAAACCAGTTTATTCTTCCAAAAGAATGTTTTATTTAAAGCATTCATGTTCACAAGATAGTTTCTTCTCCTTTGATAAAAAATTTTAACCTCATTTAACACTTTCATCAAAATTTACTTTTTTTAAGCATCTCTATTTTTGAGAGTATAACTTGTGTATTCTCATTTTCAGTCAAGTTCCAATATTCCGATATTCCAATTCAGTTTCCTAAGTGCATTGTTCCAATTTAAATGGCAAACTCTTCCAAGTTCTAGAAATACATTAGTATTTTCACATTTTGACAGCTCACAGTTCATGGACATAATCATAGCCAAGGTTTGTGCAAAAATCAACAAGTGCCAAATGCATGCAAGATTTAGAAAGTATGTTCTTAGCTTCAAAAGCTTAAATTATACTTGATATAGATACTGGTAACTGAGATGGCATCAGTGAAGATGGTATCATTTATGATCAGTGAAGCAAAAGCAGAATTTCTAGGGTACAATTCAACATATCCAAATCTAGACATTATATATCTCATGCCATGAAGTGTCCCTCTTTTTATTACTATCAATGGAGACTGGAATCAACACTCAAATGTGACAACGACACAGCATATCTAAAGTACGAAGAATCCTACCAAAGATGCAGAGTTTTCCTGAGATTTTGCCAAGTATTTTTGTAATATTTTCCAAACAACCACTTCTTTAGCCCTGCAATTCTTAAATCAGCAAAAAACCTTCACTCTGAAGTATCATCAGTGAGTAAGACAGATTACTTCAGAGGTACTATCAGAAAACTCAGTGAAGGAATTTTAGTCTTGGAGAAATCTTTCTGTGCTTAAAAGTCTCCAGTATTTTTAGGGGATATATTTCACCAATTTGCTCCCTCTCTTTAGGTTATTTCTTGTCTATTGTACTAAAGGATACGTTTTAATTATTACATAAAATGGGCTGTGTACCACTTGCTGATGGTGAGACCCAGTGGCATAACACTACCTAGAATCATAGAATCAATTGTTCAGGTTGGAGAAAACCTTTAAGATCACTGAGTCCAACTATTAAACTAGCAGTGTCAGATCCGCCACTAAACCATGTCACTATATACAGGCAGTGAGTCAATCTCTAGTGCTTTACAACACGGCAACTGCACCCAGCTCACCACCTGGACCTGAGCTCAGCACTCCTCCATATCTAGGCCAGCCTGAAGAAGCAGTAGTTGGTCTCAGGCCATTTCCCAGAACCATTTCTGGTTTATAGCTCGTAGAAAATGTAGAAGTCTGGGTTTTATGTAATTGTGCAACCAGAAGAAAATTGCACTGGCTACTCCTGCAGAACCTGAGTGAAAATGGGATGTGCCATATAAGAACTTTGGTAGATAGGAGAGATGGAAAAGCTACTTCCTTACATGCTATCCCTGAGATCAGAGACAATGTAAATAAACTAAAGATAATTATAACCAGTGTATTATCTACATCAGTGTTGTACTTAACATTACAAGTAACTTAATTTTAAACTTATTTGAAACTCATAAAAAAGAACAAATATTTGCAAAAGAGAAAAGCAGCAAAAAAATCATAAAATCTTTGCCTAGTCTTCAAACAAGAGTTAAAGTTACTTCTTTTCAAGAAGTACTTGACATTGTCTTAAGTTTCAATGTAAAATTAGAGGACCATGGTATTTAAATTATGCAATACCAATAGTGTCTCTCCTACACATTTGTAAGTATTTCAGTTTCTCATTATGCATGGAGGATGATCTGACCTAAGAGGAGGACAGAAAAATTAAGAAAATAGAATAGAAATTAAAGAGTCTCATTGAACTCCCACTGGAGGTGATCGGTAAGTGCCTAGATATTTCAGTGGGAGTATTAGTAGACCTATGATAAGCAGGTTATATTTTCTAATATACAGTATATAGCGGTCTTATAAAATGAGATTCAGAAGCTAACTGACCTTCAGGTTGCTTCATCTTGTAGAAAGCAAGAATTATGCAGCAAATACCTACAGGTCTTCTTAATCTTGGAGGACTGGATCACATTTTTAAGGAGAATCAACAGCTCATCTAGTTTATGGTCATTTATCATGCAAAACAACTCATGCAGACATGAAGAAAAGAAACAACACTGTGGATTTAGTCAGATCATTATACGGCACATATTTCTTAAGATATGACTTAGACTGTTCAAGTAGAACAAAAGCCTATCCTGGTTGCACTGGGGTAGTCCAGCAGCAAAAGTGAAATAAAATCTACTATTTGCTTCTTTTTTTTTTCCCCAGAGATATTTCTCCTTTTCTTAATTTTAAAAGATGATGCTTCAAATACCACTAGCTTGTCATGTAATTCTTGTTTTGTCAGCCAGAAATGAGTCTAAGTATAATCATTCGAGAATGGAGAAATGGCAGCTTTTGGACATTAGTTGTATAAAATTACAAATGTCAGTTTCTTAAATATTTGTTGTTTAATGCTTGTTCATATAGCATTATTCTAATTTATTTTACTGGTACTGATATTTCAATGTTTTAATAAAGGGTCTTGTATATTGAAGAGAATCATATGAATTTAAGGGAACAACTTTGATGATTGCCATTAATCCTTCTTTAATTACATACAAATAAGTTTAAAAATCCCTAGTCTGTGGAATGAAACTGGGGTCGAAGACTCCAGAGTAAGAATGTATGTAAAAGTGAAGCATCTCAAGACTGCAGCAGTGAGGCCAGCATGTAAAACAGCAGAGGAATTGCAAGTGCACAGGCACAGGATGGTGCCAGATGTCTCAGGACTATACACAGAAGTTACTGATATAGAGCGCTGTAATAACCTAATGAAGCTGCCCATAGCTGATAGCATAGTTGGAAATATTTCAGACAACAGCAACAATTAATTGTGTAGGTGTAGCTGCTCCAGAATTGGTTATATGAAATTAATGACCCTGATATTGTGTAATGTTTGGTATTTAATTATCATTAAAGGGAAATAACTTTAATACCTGTGATCAGTTTAATGTTCCACCCTTGAGGTTTGATTGCATTTTAAATGCAACACAGGGTCCCATAAAAATAATAGATAAATAAAATAAAATATTTGGTAATGCTTTTGTTTATTATTGATGCAAATTTAAGCAAACAAAGGGTATAGGGCTGAACTAAATATTATCCTTGTACAAGTAAAATTACAAGTTTGTGTTCTGGTGAGTTTTTTTTCCAAGATGAGTAGTGAATCACTTGCCAAATGAAGTGCCATGAAGACTATTTACAGATAATTTCTAAATTCTATTATTTAAAGATATTCCATACACTCTGGTAATATATCATGATACTGAAGCTGCATAACTGAGTGTGCTATGTCAGCTGAGTGTAGCGCTAACAACGCTAAGGTCGCGGGTTCGATTCCCGTTCAGTCTCCATGTATTTCCTGATCTAGTCGAGAGGTGGTGTCCCTGGCGGCAGGGAGGCTGGATTAAAATGATCTCTAAGGTCCCTTCCATCTCAGGCCATTCTATGATTCTGTGTTTTCAGGAATGTCTCACTCCTGTGCAATCTAGCAGAAAGCAAAAAGAGTGTGATCTTCATAGGTATTTTTATTCAATACAACTTTTAACACCTAACAGGTGAATTCATATCATCCAGTATGGAAGAACTTCATACAATCAAGAAAAGCAGCTTCAACACTTCTGTAAAATTCATAAAGATGTCTAAATAAAGTGTTACCTGTTGATTCTTCAAACAAATTGCTGCATAGATTCTTTATGCTCAAATAATTTTGTCATTCTGAGTATAAAATTATTTAAGTACGGAGTTTTTAAACATTCTATAGTCACCTCTTTCTGTTTTTTTCAGCATCGCACTCTGTATGTTATTTATCTGTGTTTTTGATGGTCTGTTAGGCAAAATGCTGACAAATTAGAGAGGGATGGATTTTAACTTTTTACAGCTTTGAATCCATATATGTTTATGAACATGCTTGGCTTTCTGAGTGAATAGTTCCACTGACATCAATGTGACCACTTCTGTTAAACTTTTTGCAGGGTCAGGATTCAGTTCTTCAGAAATCCAAATGCAAACAGAAGAGGAGATGACTCAGCAGGTCTCTCTTATTGGTATTAATAGAGATTTAAATGCAGACAAACTAGATTTACAAGCACTTGGCAGATTCTAGGAAGATTCAGTCTTAATTTACAAAAAGAAAAGACTTAAAAACAAAGCTATTCTCTTTTTTTTTTCTTACGGACAACCCTTTTCTTTGTATGCACAGGTGTAATTTCTCTGTTTCTGAAGTAGTGGTAATTTAATATGAAATGATTAATCTTTTTCCAAACAGCACATCTGATAATTTAAAATCTAGACTAATATTATACTTACATTAATTGCAAAGGATATTAATATTTAGAAGGAAATTCCAATTGTAGTGGTCATAAATAATTCTGTTTAATTTAGTTTTAAATAAATTACGAACTTCTCAAACTTAAAACACAGTTTTTTAAATTACTCAATTACATCCTACAGATCTGACCATTAAATTTAACCACAATCTCTATAGTTTGTGATTTAAAACTCTGTCGAGAGTTAGGGCTGAGCTGGCCACTAAATGCTGACAGATGGTCTCTAATGCCTCTCCCTCCCAAAAGGAAGGGAAAGGGAATAAGACAGAGAGACTTATGGACTGGAAAAGAAAATTAAAACACCTTTAATAAAAGAATAATTGTATTACAAGGAAATGATAAAAATAATTAACTATATACAAAGATATACAAAATTAATACCAATCCTGGCTTCTTCCTGACGACAATCACCACTGATACGGCAGAGTAGGCAGGCATGTGGCAAGCCCCAGGATCAGCAGAAGATGGGACCCCAGTACAGGAGCTGGATTTTGGGAACTCAGAATTGGGATCAAAGGCAGAAGAATGGATGGAGTCGTCCTCAGACACTGGCCATTGAAAAGGAGGCTTTAATCCTCATGATCCCTCAGTTTTATTCTGGATATAATGTACATGGAATGGAATACCCTTGTTGGTCACTTGCCCTGTCTTTTAGTCTGTTAGTCTGTTAGTCTGTTAGTTGGCTATTCACTAGCGGTGCAACCCGTTACTTCTTGTGACCTCTTTTACTTCCTGGCAGCCCCAGCATGGCACACTAGATCCAACAGTGGTCTTGAACACTACAGGAGTAAGTATAAGATAGAGCGTTTCTACATACTAATCCCTAGTAGTAGCTATAAACATAAGACTTTATCACTTCTAGGAGCAGACACTATACGCAAAAACATGCTGTTAACTTCGAAAAGTATAGCCTCTTAGAACAGACTGACCTGGAAAGTAAAAATCACTGAACAGAATTGGTTTTGTTTAGCTCAAGACAGGACAAACTATTATCATTATAAAACCTTCAAATAAATTTTTTACCTTTTGCCTACATTTAAGTAAATCAATTTTCCTATAGAGTTTCAAGCTGTGACAAAATAACTTGAAACAGAGCGTGAATTAGATTATTTAATGTGCTCAGAAGCTGTGGATATATAATGAAATCCAAAAATACTAAGATCATTCATGTAAATTCCATCTTAAATAAAGGTCAGGCTATCAAATCATGTTGAAGATAAAATGTTTCTACTACTCCCACTTGTGAAGTTCCATATGGAATAGTTATATGGAAAATTATCATCAACTTCTAGAACCCGTGGGGAAATAAATACCAGTTCAAGTGACTATGGCTAATGCTATTCTTCAGGGAGTAAGATGGCACCTATTTTCTTATCTTGAATATCAACATATCAACTCAACTTGAACAAAAGACGGTTTTACAGTCTGCTTGGCACAGATGTAGGATATCAATCAATATGACAATGTAAACACTTTAGCTGGATGTTTTGCAAATATAATTCAATTTGTACAAAATAGAATTTCTCTTTTTTACACTTTTTTTCGTATAAAAATAAGAAATAAGTAATAAACAACGTGATCCTTTTCACGAACATCTCAAATGCAAGAGATGGGCTGTGACATTTGATCTTTCCTGCAGGTAAGAATATGATTTTGGGGTGACATTTTTGGTCACTACCATTAAAGGATCAGATAAAAAAGTCAGTAAAAATTCTTACAGGTGCTCTGCACCTTATCATTAAAATGTATTGTTGAATCAGGCTCATACACATGAGAAAGGAATTTTCCACTGTTAATTTTTCTGACTAACTGATAGAGGGTAGATTATTTTGTGTATAAAGTATACGTTGTATATATTAAAATGATTTTTTTTTTGAAAATGTAACTTAAGTAATTATATTCACAAGTATGTGCATGTAGATCTTTTTTATTGGATCCATTTGAAGCTCTTAACTGAAAACAGAAGATGCTACATATTTAACACGTATTATATATAACATGTGGGCTTGTTAGTAATGATATTTTTGAGTAAAAGTTTTTTAGAAAAGATTTCTGGTTTAACAATTATGAATTGCCCCTTTGAAATGAGTTGGTTTTTTCACCCTTGTTTAAGGACGGAGTCTAAGGAAAGTGCTACATTTATAGTATATGTATAATTTTAATAAACTGCCTAGGTTTAAAATAATAATTCATATGCTCCTACTATATAGTATTGCTTATTCCAGACACACTATTTTACTTGTCATTATTGCAAAATTTTTCTTCTCACATTCTGAAGATGATAAGCCACGTGAGCTTTTGACTCTGCTCCAAATCTTCATACCTTTTAAATAATAACATAGACTACTGCCTTCACGCTTGTGGCTGTAATTCAAAATTGCATGTTTACAGTAGATTTATATTATTAGCGTACTTTAGGTAGGACTGCAGGACTGCAAATATATGACATAGAATGTATATTACTATAATTTTTGAATAAATTGTAACACAATTTATAATTATTTTAATAATGGAAATATATATCTGTTTATGTGGCATTCATAAAATGGTACAAGAAAGGGATCTGAAACAGAAGTATTTTACCGTCTTCTGAACTAATGGTCCAAGTCTTATCACCTGACAACTCTGTCTCATCTGTGATTCATGATATCATATAGATATATATAAGATGATATATAAGGCTACAGGCAGTAATCATAAAGACTAAGTGGCCTCATGAGACTAACCTCCCTTGGCTTCCTCAATAATCCATGGACAAAGATAGGTCCTCAGAAGAGTGATTTAGAGGAAGTGTCTAGTTCAATGGCTGTGAATTGTCCTCTGGAAAACATATCTTCTTCCTTTGCTTAAAGAAGAAATCCAGGGAAATTAGCCTTTAAAGACCAGCATTTTTTTCTGTGAGTACTTGTCGGGGATGAGGATCTGAAGGATTCCAGTGCACAAACCCAGGACTTCAAGCAGAAATACTGTATGAACAAAGCTATTATCAGTTTAAAACTTTGCATTCTTAAAGGCATCCTTATGAAGAGGTCAGGATGTTAAATGTACCCCATTTGTTCTGCCTGGGAAGCATAACCATGCAGTGAGCAACTGTGTACTTAGGCAAACAGAAAATAATATATCTTCACGGCAATTTGGAAAGAAAGGTTTGTTTTGATAGGTCTTACAGCAAAAAAATCTGTCACTGAATATCATTGTTGAATGTGCTTCAGAGGAAACTGGTGTAATTTCTCAACTGAACCTCAAAACATGAGGTTTTGACCCAGTAAAATACCTAAACGTGTGCCTAACTGACATGTTCACATCTGTGGTGCTATTTGTGCTAAAAGCCAGAACATATTAAATGTCAGTTCAGGACTTTAAATCAATTAAAGGTAAAAATCATTTCAGGAAATTGTCTAACTTCTTCACAATAGATAATGGACAATGTTGAAGAACCGATTCAAAGTTTGGTCTTGGTACTACGTACACTGACCTTTTCCTGAATAATAAAATGTTATACATTGTTGTTTATTTGTTCTGGAATCGTTCCACATTCTAGTTATTTTTGCCAAACAAATCAACCTTTCTTTTTATTAAAAAAAAATATTTTTCTCTTTTTGTTGCATTTGCTTTTGATTGATGATTTTATGAAGATAAACTGATGTTGATTTTTTCACCACACCCGCTCCTTCAGGAATATCTCATCTGACATAACACTCAGGACTCTACCCCACTGCCTGCATTAAGGATTTCAAATATTTCTGTTGTGCCTGCAGTTCCTGTGCCACGGCAATACAATACAGAACACCAGAGTCCAATGAGGTGATTTTGCACTCTTGCCTTCTGTTGAATATCATATGGACTGGAAACTACAGCACTGTAGCCACAGAGCCAACCATCCTTTCAGAGAGAGAGAGGGAAATAAATAAGGTATGCAGAGAGCAGATGTCCACATATGTACAGAGATGTAGCTCTTGTTTCAGATTAATCTCCAAGCACCAGAGGTTAAGAGGTTAGGATTTCTGACCTTTTCTTCATGTCACTTGATATAAGTATGCAGCCAATTTCAATCCACATGGTTTTGGTATTATTATTCCCTTCTCCTACATATTCATACATATTAACTATTTTTCTTCTCCTTTTTTTTTCTGCTATATTTACATAAGCCAATACAGCTGGCAAGTTAATTTGTTAAAAGAATCATGAAGCTTCTGCATTACTAAGGGACAAAGAGGATGAGGAAAGGAGAGTAGTAATTCTGGCTTTCATTGCGCTACTTTATAGGTTTATATTGGACATAGTGACATTGTAATTTATATTTTCCTAATCATAGTTGTGCTAAGAATATTCACAAAATGTCATTTAATGAGTAACATACTATTACAACTCAATGCACTTCACAGCTTTGAAACATTAATTATATATGATGGAATACAAATTAGAATCTACATTGTTGAGTTCTGCATTGAAAGAAAATGAAAACAAAGATAAACTATGACAACCTGGTAAAATTATACACCAAGAAATAGGATTTTTTACAGGGCAAAAGATAAAAGAAATCCCCCTTCCATCCATGAAAGAGGCATTCTCAAAAAGGTAAAATTATTATCTCATTTCACTCATTAGTAAATGAGTAACAGTAAAAAGAGTGAACATGGACAAAATCAGAATGCAAAAATACTTTTGTAATTGTTCTTAGTGCTTACTTTTAGATATGTGGAGAAAGACTTCAGAGTCCTAGTGGAAAATAAGTTGTCCATGGGACAGCAATGTGCCCTTGTGGCCAAGAGGGCCAATGGTATCTTGGGGCGCATTAAGAAAAGTGTGTCCAGCAGGTCTAGGAAAGTTCTCCTGCCCCTCTACTCTGCCCTGGTGAGACCACACCTGGAATACTGTGTCCAGTTTTGGGCTCCCCAATTCAAGAGAGACAGGGACCTACTGGAGAGAGTCCAACGGAGAGCTATGAGGATGATAAAGGGACTTGAACATCTCTCCTGTGAAGAAAGACTGAGAGAATTGGGGCTGTTTAGTATTGAAAAAAAGAAGGCTGAGAGGGGACCTTATTAATGTATAAAATATCTGAGGATTGAGTGTCAAGAGGAGGGTGCCAGTCTCTTTTCAGTGGTGCCCAGTAATAGGACAAGGAATAATGGATATAAGCTGGAACATACATAGTTCCACCTCAACATGAGGGGACACTTTTTCACTGTGAGTGTGACAGAGCACTGGAACAGGCTGCCCAGGGGAGGGTGTGGAGTCTCTTTCTCTGGAGACTTTCAAAACCCACCCGGAGACATTCCTGTGTGACCTACTGTAGGTGATCCTGCTCTGGCAGGGTGTTTGGGCTAGATGATCTTTTGAGTTCCCTTCCAACCCTGAACATTTTGTGATTTATTCTATGATTCTATATAGAAATTGTTGTCATTTTAACTTCCTCATTGTTGTCACTACTTTTGAGTAGCCTTCTAGCACACTGATTTGCTAAAGTGTATTAAAAATGCTACTTGGTTGTTATTGCAGTGTTAGATTCCAGTGCTTAAAAATTTAATACAGCAGAGTTATCCCTGTGACTATTCCAGGGGTCAGGTACTGCCTAAGACAACCTCAAAGGCTCAGGAATAATAGGTAGGTCATTTATCTAAAATACGTAAGTGTTAACCTTAGAAAAACGTGTATCTGCTTTATTTAGTTCTATTTTGTTTCTTTGAATTTTTACTGAAATATGAAACTTGTGCCAGTAACAAAATTACTTATTAGAATTTAATTTAGTTTTCACCCTTTCCCCCCAGCTTAAGACACTGATATAATTAAAAAAGCACTGAAGCTTCATTCCAACAAATTTACACTCAGGAAAAAAATACAAACAACAAACATGATCAGTCATACTGAGTTCAGCAGTATGAGCACTGGGAAAAGTTGCTTGCACAAGTATTTTCAAGGCTGAGCTCTAAGCACAAATTTTTATCAGAAAAATGTTCCTTGCACAGATATCATTAGACAATTAAGTTATGAGCACCCATTTACGAAGACAGAAGTTGTAATGCCAAAGGTGTACTCCTGCTAAAATAACTTATAAAAATCACACGAAATTAAAGTATTCTGTTTGTGTTCCTGATGACTGCAGAGGCTGAATATTTGTTTAGGGAATTTTTCCATTACAAAACTATAGTTTTAATAGGTCTTGATGTAATGTAACTGTTTCAAGTACTTATACCAATGATTTCCATTGGAATTCCAAGCAACAGCATAAGAAAATAAACTACTGGATCACAGTATGAAGAGGAAGAGATTTCTGCTGTAATAATCTTTTGCTCTTTCAGAAAACCTCTGTTCATCTCAAGTTAAATAAGAAAGTGATATCTTTCTCAACTTATTCCAGACAGATATTGACATGTGTGCATATTAAAAAAGATAGGCCTATAAAATTTGGTACAGACAAGTATACCTTAGTTTCCATATATTTACTTAGATAGGAACCAGATTTTCAAGTGTTAGATCAGCTACTGGCAATCATGAACCTCATGGTTGTACTTCATCTAATGACTTGTGAACTAGGAGAACAAATGTATAGAGCAGCTCAGATGATTATTCTCAGTAGTGAGATGCTCAATATTTTCAACAAATGCCAGAAGAATTGGCCATATTATCACTGACAGTAATATTAAATACATGTACAAACTGGTTGGCAGGTAACTTCCAGGTCATACAGTGTCACTCTCTATCTTATGCCCTAATGTCCATTTTAGAATGTGCCATGCTGGTGAGCAAATACAGCAGAAGTGCAACATAGGAGGTGAAGGGATGTGATCACTGCCACAGTCATGTTGCATGACGGACCAGCATCTGTGTCCTGTTCCCGAAGTGCACATGGTTGTGAATGCAGATGGTTGGAATGGGAATCAGCTACATCTGCCATATCCATCTGAAGCGCCAAAGAGAAGCTGAGGAGAAACATATAATATATATAGATTGCAGTCTCTACAGTTGCAAAATCAGAAATTATAATTGTTTGCTTTGCAAATCTCCATTTTTAACATCAGGATTCTTATTTAGGTCTTTGTAGGTTTCTGTTGTTTTTTGTTTTTTTTTTTTTCTTGGTTTAGTTTGGTTTTCATTCTAAATCCTTGGAACAGACAGTTTGTTTACTCCACTGTGAAGTTAAAAAATATCCTGAATTACACATTTACCCTGGAAACAAATAAAAAGTACCATGAGTATATCAGGAAGTTCTTTGCTTTAATTGGATTGCTCTTTCGAGTCTGTGCTATTCCATGTTGTTTTTATTGCTCAGTAGAATAGCTTCAGTAATTTTGTTTATGCTGCCATATTTTTCCTAGAAGGCACTCTAGATGAAAGAGTTAAGAGACATCCTAATATTTTACTTGAAAGGGTATATTTGAAGTGATTAATTACTATATATGTTTGATATAATATATGAATTCCACCCTCTAAATAAGGCTGCCAACATTCATTCTCCCCCTCCAAAAATTATGTTCATCTTCTAATCAAAACATAGCTCAAACTCTAAGCCTTTCTGTCTAAGCTAGCTGATAAACCTATACACATCAGGAGGAGTACATAGGATTTTTGAAGTATTTTCTTATACTAGTGTTTGATTCAAAGTTGACTGTAGAAGGAAGAGTTTGGCTTGGGTAAGTTTATGACTTGTAAGTTATTTTCAAAATATGAATACAGATGCATAAGAAGGAGTATATTAAAAATAAACATTCATTTTCATGGTAAATTATTAGTTACATTCATATTGCCATGCAGATGCATATGTCTTCTTTCCATTCTTTTTATCTTTATGCTTACTGTTTTGTAATTACAATTACAAGTTTGACTGATACTTTTCTGGATGCTTCCTCTCACTGACTTATTGAATTTGCCCTAAACAAGACTATAGCATAGCATCAAATATCTTCATATATGCTAGTTTAAACTTCTTTTTTTTTCCACTTAGTGCTTCTCCAGTATGAGTTTTAAAAGCTATATGTGTATTGTAGTACTTAAAGGCCTGCAGACTCAGTCTAGGAGATACATGTTCTATTCAGACTATTTGACTTGGAATGGGTGTAGAACTACAACTAGGCCATCATTTTCTCTAACCTAAAGGCATAGATGTATCAATCCTCCAATTTAGGAATTCATCCATCTTTAAAATGGCAACATGACAGGTTTTTTTAGTACCAAAATGAAAAGTAGTAGTATCTCATTGGAGTCCAGTGACATTTTCACTTAGACATGAATAAAAAAGTGTAACAAAAACATTGAAGAAATACTTCCCTTTCTATATTCTCTCTTTTTTGCCTTTTCTGATCTTACTGTAGCAAATGGTAAATGAGACTCAAAAGAGAAACCTCTATACATTAAAAGGAGATTTTGTTTCTCAGTAAATTTTTAAAACAGTCATAAGTAAAGCTGGTGCGATGATTCAAAAAAAAAAAAATTCTACAATGGATAATTAATTCCTTATCACTTAATTGCTTATAAATAGAAACAAATCCTTTAAAATGTTTTGTATTTCTCACGTAAAAAGCCAACTACTTCACAAATGAAGAGTACTCCTGCAGGGAAGGGAACCAATGGACTGTATCATAACCTATATCTCTTAAAAGCCATTTAGAAACTTATATTTTTATATGTGGATAGTTCATTTAATAAGTAGTCCTGAGTTACTGTTAGTTGTGATATACTGTATCTTCCTCCATGTAAGGAAGACCTTCTGTTGCATTGTATAAAAGAAGCTTTAAAAAAAATTCTTAAGGCATTAACTTCTGTGAACTCAACTGCTCAACTCTAAATATTAGCATTCTAAAACAAACTTGAGATGATTTTTAAACATTTTTTGTGCTTGACTGCTATAATTCTGGAGTGACCAAACTAATACACAGTGGCTACATGTCTTCTGAATTTTCTCCTTCTGACCTGGAGCATCCTTTGGCTGTCTATATAGCAAACCTGCCCAAGCCTGTTGCAAAAGAGCTGGAGTAGCACGTGAGCCCTGCATGCCAGCATTACACTGACTCCCAGCAAAAGGGATAGTTCTTACACATACGCTCAGCTACAAAGCTTTTATAAAGGAGACACTTTTGAATAGCATGCATTTCCACCATGAAGTTGATTTAATATCACTGATAGAATCTCATTCATGAACTGAAGTAAAAGAGTATTTTTTTGTTGCAGTAAGATATTTCAAAACAACCAATGAATATATTTGGAAAGAAACCAAAGTAAAACTCAACAAAACCTCCAAAGATTTATGTGTGGAATAGAAAAAAAAAAAGCTTTCAGTATTAATCTGACATTATAATACATAAATACTATGATAATTTGAAACAAATAATTACTTTCTTATCATTCTATAGAGACCAGATATTTAAGGAACAAAGCAATCCTCATACTTTTGCAACGCGATCAAATTCTTTTAACTATGAGGGAAGATTGACGAGTTTAAAACCTCACTGACACCCTTCTGACAAATGTGTGCTGGGAAATGACAAAGAATCAAAACCAGCTACAGGTCCAGAGTTAAAATGTTTATGGAGAGACAAAGATGTATTCAACAAGTTGATGATATTAATCCATACTCCTTCCTTCTGAAAAGGAGCTTCATTGAAAGGCTCCTTATTATCCCAAAATACCATGTCTGGTGAGCTGCTGTATCCGTATCCATTTTTCATTCTCTGTGCCTTCTTTTTAGAAAATTACAGAAGGATTCCACTTTGTTCTGAGGTGGAATAAAAAAATTAGACAGGATATAAAATGTTTGTTTTCCAGGTAGGCTTAAGAATAATCTTAAGAATTGATACATTGTAAACTATATTATGTGTTTTAAAGTCTATGAGAGAGTATATAGTCTAGAGGAGGAACTGGAAAACTTCTACCAGTCTACTCTCTTTTTATTACTGCTTAATTATATTCCCTTAAAATTAAACTCTTTCTTAAATATATCTGTACAAGTAAAAAGAGAATCAGCACCCTCTACTCTAGAGGTTAGAGAATCTATAATTACTCCATAAAACTTTTTTATTGTCCAGTGTCTGGAATGTGTTGGGTGTCTTTCGGTAATTTTTTAATTTAGTAAGACTTTCATAGCAGAAAATTACGTAAACCAGAAGTGGTAGCTGTCTAACTATCAGGACACTGATACTCTCTTCAAATATTTGTATTTAATGAAACAGTGTTGGTATATGACAACACAAAATAAACAACTTACACTTCCTTAGGTAACACTGCTCCACAAACTAGAGAGCAAAACACATCAGTGGGTCACCAAACCTGAAAGGAAATATTAATTAAAATACCAAAAAACATTTTAGTGGTATTCCTGAAAGTGGTCTAGGCTCACAGCTAGATAGCAAGAGATCACAAGACTTTGGCAGCAGAAAATGTATCAAAGGTACTTCTGTGTAGACACATTTTTTTGGGTTTTGTGTTTATTGGTTTTTTTTTCTGTTAAAAGGTGGCAAAGTCACTAGTGCTAAGTTAAATGTGTGGTTTTCATCTGATAGTTGGGACAATCAATACATACTGGAATCAGTCAAGCAGCAATGACTCTGGAAAAATACAGTCCCATCGATGTGCCTACAGTAATATGCCTTTCTCTAAACACAACGTTGCATGAAGTATCTTGAATCTGAGTGGATGTCAAAGTCATTAACTTTTGTGAGGTGCTCAGACAAAATGGTGATGGATCACAGAAGTATGTAAAGTATATGAGCTTTATGAGAAATAAATTTTCTGTTATTAGGTCATTTAACTTCTGACTCAGCAAGATTCTTGAGCATCCATTTGCCTATCTGGATAGTTAAATGTAGTCAACACAATTTTTTCCATTGTCAGCCTTAGGTATTCCTACATTTATTTCAGAGCATTTATCTGTTATGTCTAAAACAGTAAGAATGAGGCATTCTTTCCCAAAAGAAAAAAAAAAATATTAGAAGGTATTCATCCATTAGTATAAAGTACAGAAAGGTTATAGCGGCCAAGTCTACATCTGTACACTGAAAAAAGATAGATTGCATATTCTGCACTTACAAATGTCATATTGACTTTATGCAAGTAACCGTGGTTTTGGCAGTTTTTTTCCTTTTCTTTGGTTGGTTTTGTTTTTAATATACAACTAAAAATGTAGGCGAACATACATATCAACATATATTTTCAAATAAAACACAAGTGACACATGGATCAAAACTATATATTTACCATAACATTTCTTTGTATTTGAAGCTGTTACAGAAAATTAGTCATTACTTCTTCACCTGTAGAGCAATAAATAGTTCTTAACATTCACAAAGTCACATAATAGCATCTGTTAATGGAGGTTTAAATTACCTCTCTGAGTTGGATAAAGAATACCTAAGTTTCACTTCACTTGCAGTTGAAGTATAGCCAAATTTAGGTTAAATGTGTCGGATTTCTTCTGCTCAGCTGAATCAGAGGACATATTTTCAAGAATATATTTGGAGTTATTCTGAACAAGAGTGTTCTTAGAACAGATGAGTAACAAGCTCCGTCTTAGGTGAAACACCAAGGAATGTCAAGTTTCTCTCTGTGCTTATTCCAAAATCGGTTAACCACAGGGGAATAGTCAGTAATAACACAATGCTGAGGTGTTACATGAGTCAGCACTGATTCTGATCAGCACATAGATACATATAATTTTTGTGTATTAACACCACTTCCCAAAATAATACTCAAAGTGCCAATGCTCTGTTTAGCCATTGAACCAGTCTGGGAGTTTGTTTGGAAAGCTGTAACAAGATACCAGAAAAGATTACTAACCTCTGAGATTTTGCACTTGTTCGCTGAAATAAAAAAGACATTGCATTTCAGCTTTGGACAGGAAAGTACTTCAAAACATTCTTAGTTTTATGTCAACAGTGCTTAACCCTGAATTAAATAGTTGGCTTTCTATGAGCTGGGCTTCAAGGTTTGTTTTGTACTCTGATTATGTGTGTGTGCATATATATACTTATGTAAAGGTATACGTATTTCTAAAACTACATTTGTGGTTTAAATAGTCTAATAATTAAAAGGAAGAATAGCAAAAACGAATTCCTATTTTTACCACTAAGATCTGATATAGGTTATACGCCATCAGTTTAAAGGATTGCATTGTGAATAATACACCACATTCAGCAGCTTACCATCTTAGCTTCATGAGAGTTAAAGCTAAACTATATGACTTGTGATGGATAAAAAATGTGATTGAACATAATTATCTCTTCTGAGATGAGGGGGCCAGTAACTTAGACTACAAAACGTCAGTCACTTGTATCTAGCTGATCATACTCTATTTCTGTGTCCACCAGTTTCCCTATAGGTAGCATGGAGCTGTTTTTCTGGTTCAAAGGATTGCTAGGGAAATTAATTACTTGGTAGTTGAATATCTAAAGATGAAGCAAGCTGCATATGGTGTTGTAAATCATGGTCATTGCAATACTTTGACTAGAATTGTTAATTCTCATCCTCAGTCTGTACAAGACATTTTTCACCTCTTAATCTAAGAAGTCTCATTTGCAGGCTGGACAGAGCTTTTACCATGATCTCAGTTGCTTTGCTAACTGAAGTAGCATGTATAATAGGACCAGCTTTTCTCATCATAAACAAAAGTCATTATCTTTGCATATTATCTCAGCCTTTTCTTCCTGCCTAATAGTCTGAGCATTTAGGAACCAACTCTGCAGGTCAATGCACAACAGGGGCAGACAGGTTTCCCTTCCAAGGCTGTTAAATAGAGAACGAGACCAGACTCACAAGCTGACTGGAAGCTGTTGATAGAATTAGCAGAGGATGGAACATCACTTTCACGTAACTGCTTGCAGGAATGATAGATTTATTCATAGCATCAACTTTTCCTCCCCTGATGCTTTGCTTGTGCCTTACTTAAATAAAGCACAGGGCTGCTTAGTGGCTCAATGAGCTTGGGAAGATGTGACAAGATTTCCTTCTAACACCTTATCTAACTGTTCCTCAACAAAAGGTTTAAAATCTCACCCACATACACTTTGGGAGAGTTATTTAGTGCTTCCAGGAGAACAACCAGTACAGTTCATATAGAAATTCTACTAAACATTGACAGGATACTTTTTTGTCCTTTTCATGGTCCTTGAACACTCAGATTTTGAAAGTCATTCTAGGATACTAAATATCAGCATGAAATGAATATGAAGAAAACAAAGGAACCAGCATACATTTTTACAGAGTGCAGGTTAAATGCTGATGGACTGTTTCTTTCAGGATATCTGAGGACACTAAAATTGTTCATTTTCAGGAAGATACTTCCATTTTGTGGGAGTGAAACAATGTCTGAAATACACAGACAATATTTTAAAGATCTCTATCTTTCAGTTACTGATTATGTCACCAGAACAAATAAGAGCAAGGGAACTGTTTTTTATTATTATTTTTTATTATTACTTTCTGCCATGCAGTCGCTATCAACTAATTTGAAATAGTATGTATTGCTAAGAAGCCAATTAAATCTCGTAATAGCAGAAATCATTAATGCATAGGTTTCTTTTCTATGATAATTTTAACATGATTTTTGGTACCAAATTCAATCATGACATACCTGAAGTAATCTTTTGCATTGGAAGTACTTTTTTTTCATTAATGTGATATTTTAATTGACTCTGTATAAAAAAAATAGAAGGCCTGAAAGCTGACATGGTTGTTTTGTTTTTGTTTGTTTTTTTTTTTCAGTTATAATTACCTTTTAATAATATTTGAAGATGATTGAGAACATGGAGGCACTCAGCAGGGGTTCACATTTGGGCAGGATATAAGACATTGACCAAAATCAGAAGGATACTCTAAACATGTTGATAATGTATTTGCCAGTTAATAAAGAACAAATAAAACTTAAAATATTTGTTCTTAAAAGTGATGTGATAGAGAATTAAGGTAGATTACAGACATTTTACTTAGGAAAGAAAAATATTTCAGGAGCAAGAATCAAAATCATTCAGGGTAATGTAGTTTATTTCTATGTAAATAAAGAAGTTTTGTATTAATGGAAGCAGATATGCAATTCTTTTTTTTTCTTGGGAGGTAATTGGAAAGGATTTTTTATTATAAGACACATTTTCAAAGCACTCTCTTAAAAACATTGCTTACCCTCCTCCATATAATACCAATCTTATTTTTCCTTTTATTTTTTTGTTCATCTTCCGTGTATTTTCTGTTCATTTGGTCATTTTCTTCTCTCTGTTTTGATATGGTCTTGCTTTTTTCATTGATATTTTTCTCATTCCCTCTTTTTCACTTCATTATTACTTATCCTTTATATTTCAGTATTTCCTAGAACAGGGTTTCTCAAACACAAGGAGTCATGATCCCACTTAGGGTAATGAGTATAACCATGTAAACAGAAAGGTGGTTGCAAGTCTGAAAATGACCCCAGAAAGGAGAATGGAAATGGAGATTGTAAGCCCTGAAGTGCAGCCAGAAACAGAAAAGTTTTCAGAACATTAGCCAAAGGGTAAAATAACTTGTATCCAACTCTACACTGCAAAATGTTGCAGACTCTACAGGGGAATACTTATAAGAACAAGACAGAACTGAGAGATGGTGGAAACAAATGTGAAAAAATGAGGCAATTTGGAGAACAAAAATACCACAATGTGAGAGATTCTTGGCCAGTCAAGTAAATCCCTTTTTTTTTCCTACCTCTACCTTTTTTCTTGAACTCTTACTCCTTCTCAAAATTATAACTAAGTACTTCAAGCTTTCAAAAGTTCTTCTCTCTGTGCCCTCCCAGGCTGCAGCTTTTCTCCATGTCTTTGTGAAGAAAAACAAGGTTGGATGGTGTGGGAGGAAGCTTGTCTTTCAAACAGTCCAGTGTATTCTGCTGATACACTGACAGCTATTAAACTGCCTACCCACTTCTCTACTAAGCCATGTTTTCATAGGGCAATATGGGCCATCTCAGGTCAGGCACCATACTGCCCTGCAATAACAAAACTCACTTCAAAGAAAAAGGATGCTGATATCTGACACTGTGGCTCTTTTATGGGAAATGGGAATATAAGGGGCCTTGGAGGTCTATAAGAAATGGTAGAAACTTTGGATCCACCACTGAGTTACATATAAGAGGTTAGACTAATTTTGCCAGAGTATTTGATACAATTTTACTAGCAGGCATGCCATAGAACATTTCTGACTGTGATCTTCCTTTCTTTGGTAGCTAGAATTTACAGCACCACTCGGACAAAATACTGAATAGAATGTTTACATTTCAGTGACTATTTTAAGATAAAGTGTTTATAATCAGTTCTGTAAAGGTATATCAGAAGACACAGGAGGCAAGGTTTAGAGTTTTGATCATAAATTCTTCATCTGTTTCACATTTGAAATGAATATTTTAAGGAATATCAGACTATTATATAAAAATAAAAGATTTTCAGCAGAGCAGTGTGTGTATTTTTATTTTATGTATTATTTATGTGATCTGTCTATATACATTTGTTGAATTCTGATCAGGTTAGTATTATGTGAGTTAGTAAAACTGACACATCTAACAGAAAAATGAGATGAGAGACATGGAAGTGTTTTCTATTGAAGAAAGCTCAGAGCAGTTTTCTCAGGATCTCAAAGCAGTGCTGCCGATTATTCTCTCTTCAGCTTCACTTGCTTTCCTTTACATTATTTATTTATATAACTCAAGAAAATAAAAGGTTAATTTGGGAGAAATTGGTACAAGCTTTAAAATCAATACATCGAGATGAAAAACTTCACAGAAATCATGTTGAGTAGTTTACTTCCATTTGGTGTGGATGTCTGGAATGAAATGAATTATTTCCCATTAAATGCGACAGCTTTGGGGATAGAAATACACTGAGTCTAAGTGGCTTACTGAAGTGTATGTTGGTGTGGAAAAATTAATAGATGACCACATATATTAGGTAGGAAAAAGTTTTACAAACTGCAGCTATGCGTTCCTTGTGGGAGGCGGTTTGAGAAGCACCCCCATCCTCGGTCTATCCCTGTCAGTCTTTGAAGTGGACTGTGAACACTGGAAGGATAAAAGACTCATGTAAACAACAGAGGATGAGGGTGAGGATTACTTTATTCAACCTACTAGGACTTCTTCACACTCCATTTTAACAAACACAATTTGAGAACATTTCAGCTGGGAGCTGGTCCAGTCTTGTTAACAAATAACTTGTAAGGCCATGAGACATTTGTTGCTATATCCTCACACATGACGTATAGCTTCACAAATTGTACTGGACAAACAGGGTGACGATCTCTTGCCTTTTGGAGCAACGACACTGCTGCTCTAGCATTTCTCTCCAATATAAGCTCATGACCAAAATTCCTAGCAGAACAAGAATTTAGATTAATCACACTTATACAAATAGAGAGCCACAGTGGTCATGTCTTGTCATAAACATGGTGTTTCCTCCTTCTAGTTCTCTTTTGGCCTGGACATCTAGCACTGCAATTACTGTCTGACTATCTAGTTTTAATTGCTGTGTAATTCATGCCTTAACAATGAGCCAATTCTGAGCTCTGGACATGCTGCCACTCCCAATATGATGAACAGTGTTGTATTTATTTGTGTAAGGTGGTATTTTATTTAAGAGATATGTGCAGCTACAAATTAAAAGTTGTAGACTTTGCCTGCTGTTCCTTAGTCCTGCTTCTTTTCACTATCAACTGGCAGTGGCTGGGGTGGCTCATTGGGTGAGGCAGTCAGGAATTACTGAGTTGGGGTCAAACCACCAAAGCGATCAACAAGAGAAAGGTGGCAGCTCCAGAACCCTGAGGACAGCTCCCAGGAGCTGCAGCCACTGATCCTTACATCCTCAATGATGCCTGTCCAGCCAGTGAAAGCTCATTGAGCATCATGTCAGTGTGGCTTCAATGCTTGTTAACACCTATTTATAGTCATGTGTGTTAACCAACACTTTATACTTTTAGAGTGCGTCTTGGTACTGACTAGAGATGCTGAAGAAAACTGTCCCAGAAAAAGACTAGAAATTATGGGAAGAGAGCATCAATAAAAACTCAGACATCCAGTGAAACAATAGATAGCTACATATGGTCACTCAGCTTTAAGTTTCTTGATTTCAAGATACCAAAACATTTCTAACTATATTTGGTGTCTTTACGTAGGTGCTTAAGTTCTTACAGTTTTACACTGGAGTTACATAGGTTACACATACTGCTTCTACATATATAAATACCTTAGTCTTGACAATAGAGAGCAATTAGTCTCTATCAGAAGTAAGTTCTGCCTGATTCTTTAGTGGAAATCTGCCCAGTCAGCAACCCATAGACACTTAAAGAGACCATTGTTGCCTAAGGAGGTGATTTATCAACATTAGCAGCACTGACTAATTCATTAATTGCATCAACATCACCATTAGAAATGTCTCAGAGTGAATATGTTTTGCTGATCTGGTATTTAGTTGTGCTCACGTTTTTTACCCGTGAAGAGCAATTCTAGGTACAGTTGCAAGAAAAAGTATGTGAACCTTTTGGTATTTCATGGTATTTTGCATTTATTTGTCATAAAATGATCTAATCATCATCTAAGTCAAGAATATTGACAAATATAATGTGCCTAAAATAAGAACAAAGAAACAATTCTGATCCTCCATGTCTTTACTGAACACACTCATTCAACAGTCAAAATGCTAGAGGAAAAAGTAAGTGAACCCTTAGAAGCAGTAACTGCTTGACCTCCCCTTGGTGCTTCCTGTAGCTGTGGGTCAGATCTGCACATTGTTCAGGAGAGATTTTAGCCCATTCTTCTTGGTAGAACTGCTTTAGCTCTGTCATATTCTTTGGACATCTCATGTGTCTGGCGCTCTTCAAGTCATTCCACAGCACCTCTACTGAGTTGAGGTCTGGGCTCTGACCTGGCCACTCCAAAAGGCAGATTTTGTTTTTCTGAAGCCATTTTCTTGTGGGCTAGCTCCACTGTTTGGGATCATTGTCATGTTGCATCACCCAACGACTATAGAGTTTCAGCTGACACACAGACTTTCTCATGTTATCCTGAGGTATTTTTTGATACACTTGGGAATTCCTCTTCCCCTCAAGGACTGCAAGCTGGCTGGGTCCTGATGCAGCAAAGCAGGCCCAAATCATAATGTTTCCTCCACCATACTTTACGGCTGGGGTGATGGTTTCATGATGATGTGCAGTGCCCTTTTGATAACAGATGTAGGGGTGTGGATTCTTTTTGTATTCTTTCCAAATAGTCCAATCTTTGTTTCATCAGTCCACAAAACATTTTGCCAATCCAACTGTGCAGTGTCAATGTGCTCTTTTGCAAACTTCAGGCGTGCAGCAATGTTCTTTGTTGTAAGCAGCAGCTTCCTTCGTGGTGTCCTGTCATAGACATCCTGCTTGTTCAATGATTTATTTACAGTAGACTCATGAACACAGATGTTAGCCAGTTCCAATGATGCCTTCAACTCTTTGGCTGTCACTCAGGGTTGTTTCTTTACCTCATTGGTGAGGCTTCGTTGTGCTCTTGAGGGCGTTTTGACTGGGCTCTTGGCAGAGTAACCACAGTCCCAAAGTGTTTCCATTTGCAGATCGATTGCCTCACTGTAGACTGGGGAATTTCTAAGGTCTTTGAAATCTCTTTGTAACCCTTTTCAGCTTTATGTAAATCAACAATTGTTGCTCGTAGATCCTCTGAAAGCTCTTTTTGGTGAGGCATGGCTCACATAAGCATACATCTTTTGGGGAGAAAACTCAAAAAATTTTGGGTGGATTTTATCAGTCAATGTAGCTCTATTCCACACTTCCTAACTCATTATCTTAACAAGACTCCAGGTACATTAACACCTGACTGATCAGCTTTTCTGAGGTCAGCTCAAGGGTTCACTTACTTTTTTCACTAGCATTTTGACTGTTGAATGTGTTCAATGGAGTATCAGAATTGATTTTGTGTCATATTTCAGGCATATTTGTCAATACTCTTGACTTAGATGATAGTTAGATCACATTTTACAACAAATTAATACAGAACACTATGAAATTCCAAAAGGTTCACATACTTTTTCTTGCAACTGTATTATGTATTTCCAATATCATTTTCTGCTTAGTGTTCTGTTTCACTTGTTATTTTTTATCACTGGCAGCCTAAGTGAATGGAGAATCATTTCACATCCTGTTAAGTTAACATAATAGCTCATTTATATTAGAAATAGCAAACAATATAGTTTTTACTTTCAATTAATCTTTGGATGTGATTTGTACCAGCAAAATTTAGATGTCTACAGTGATGACATCTACATCTGATCCAGTCACCTTAGACTGACAATAAACAATTGAATCACTCAAGGTATTTTACATATCTGAGATAAATATGAGGTGAAATTTACTTGAAAGTATTAATTTTTCTCCACTGACTACAATTAGAGTGTAAGGTGACTGCCTCAGAATAGAAATTTACTTTTGCCAAGAAAAATTCCTCATTCTGTGCCTTTTGTTATTTGCATTTTAGATGTCCTCTTAGTAATTTTAATTTCAGTTTCAGATTATTCTTACTTTCCTTTCACTGGAATCAATAAAACCATACAATAATAAAACTAGTATCATAAACTATAATAATAATAAACACTAATTATTAGTATAAAGAAAATACTACATCCTGCTATTTAACCATTCTTCATTGCACCTAGAAGCTGTATTGAGAACAGAATCTAAAACTAATGCACTTATTCATATATTTCATGCACGTATGTGAACACAAGTGTGCCTTGATGTCCAGCTTATAAATGCGGTGTCACACAGGCACTCTAAGCTTGATAACAGACCTTGAATAAAGTTTTGGACTATTACCTTTAAGAGTTAGAAAATTAATTGGAAAGCTAAAATTATAGCTTCCTTTGGAATTAAATTATATACTGGACTGAAGGATATAGGGCACTGTAAGCCAAATTTTCTTCAAATACAAATATGTCCTTGTGATATGGAATTTACTAGTCCTTAGTCTTTGTAGATGACTTAGGGCATTCTAAACAGGTATAGTTCTACATCTTAAATAGTGAATTATTCTTCATGAAGGGAAGATCACCTGTCCTCTTTGTATCGCTCTAAACATTACCTAAAAAACATTAAGGAGAGTTCATCTGGAGCATGGATGTTACAAGAACCACCATCTGATGTTTTTATTTCAACAACGTTAAGTAAGTTACCATTTATCCACCATAAAACTGTAAAGCAAACAGAAAACTAAACAAGAAAATTAGTGAAAATTAAAGACCACTTTTAGTCAGTGTTTGTTTCATTTACAAAATCTAAACATTGTGCAATACCTTTCACAGTACATGAAAACTGGTACCAGACATGAACATACCCTGAAAGGATATTTATCAGAAGAAGCATTGTTGGAACATGTTGCCTGCAAGAAGATTTAGTACCTATCATAACCTGCTTCTTTTTTACTGGTTTCTGACTGAAACCCATCTGGAAGATGATCCAGTTTCTGAAGTTTTCTTTTCTAGGTGTATCCCAAATTACCTCATTCCAAGAAGTTAAGACACTGTTCTTGAGCATGTTTTTGCTGACCATGTCCAATGGTAAATATATATATTACTTTCTGGGAGCTGAAAGATGTATATTGGGTAGAGGAACAAATTCATGTTAATGCTGAAGTCAAATACTAATGGCATGTCTAATCCATCCTCCTCCTGCATGTTTTCCTGTTAACCATGCAAGGAGCAGAATTAATGTTTAAATTTATTCTCGAGTACCTTACTATCATAGCAGCGAGCCTAGATACATGGCTTAAGGCTGAGGATTTCACTCTAGTAGGAACAGAGGTAAATATACATTCCCCAGCTGTAAACTGGGCTAATTGCACTTCCTTACCACAGAAAGTTGGGTAGGTAGACATTTTGTGAGGTTGAAGAGACTGGTGTACTGCTGTAGTGAAGACCAAGTAAGTACTTTAGGTGGAATAAAGCTTTTATTATCTTGTCAATACAGAACTTTTGTATCGTATTACAAATGCCTTGGTGGGCTGTCTAAAATAACATCTTTGCACAGTCATAAATCACCTTTTGAAGAAAAGGGTTATCTTTGTATTGTCTGTGTGAGCAATAAGCACTATATATTGCTATTGATCATCCCTGTCCAACCTATGAATGGCACTAATGAGGTCTGGAAGGAGTCACCTCTGGCTCTAGCTAAAATAACTAGACCACAGTTTTGTGAAAGGGATTATCTCAAAAAAAGAAAATATCTAGGGTTGTATCCACTCTTACTGTGTCCAGAGAAACACTGAATACAACCTGCAAAAACAATTTTGTCTGTACTAAGAATAGATCACTTTTTGTTTCTGTTTGCCTTGTGGTAAATCATTGCTTCTACAGGGACCATATAATAATAA
>NW_009725486.1:0-23813 GCF_000703405.1 Apaloderma vittatum
CCCTCCCCTCTCCTCTCCTCTCCTCTCCTCTTTAGCATAAGTAAAATAAAGGGATATTTATGGAAAACTAGCTTAGCATCAATGAGTAAAGTTAGACATTTGTTCATTTCTCTTTCCTATTTTTAACAAGAGGCAAAAATACAAAGCATCATGTAGAATCTACACTGTATTACAGAAATTTCATCAGGTGGTAATCCTAAGTCACTGCAGCTTCACTGAATCTCCTCTGAACTATCTGTTTGCAGGCATCACCAGATGCTCAGCTGTTGCTAAGAGGTGGAGACACAGCATCTAGGCCTCCTGGAAGCTTTGTGCCTTATTCATCTCCTCCTTCCTCCTTACAGAAATACTTTCTGTCCTCCTTAGGATCTGTGTTAGTTTTCATATCTATTTGTAGCAAGGACTGTAAAGCACTTGTGCAGCTGTTTGCTTCCAGTGTCTGAGTCTTCTCTTCTCTTTTGATCTGAAGATTAGGATTGTTTGTGTTATGTTTTTCAGAAATGCACAAGTAATTTACAGTTAAGTACTGTATAGTTACTATCTTAAAAGAATTCTTTTGCCACCGAGTGGCAAGGAGAAGGATGTTCTTACTCCTAATTACCACAGTTCCCCTTCCCCACAAGCTAGATGAAGCATTTCGGCTTTTGTGCTATATTGGTACAAGAGGAGGGACTAAAAAGCAATTGAGGAATTTTGTCACGGTTTGAATCAGAGTAACAGAAGGCTATTATGAAGGATTTCTGATTGTCCCCTGTGTACTCTTGTGTATAGGTTATGCAAGGAGGAATTATAGCTGAGAGGGCAGTACACGTTCCCGCTGTGTTGTAGCTCTGCCTAGTCTGCTAAGACTCTCATGAGAAACAGTGCCTACTTCTGGGGCCTCATTTATTCCCTATGGTTTGAGATATGTGTTCTTGAAAAACATCAGGTTCCTTTTTAAACTGATTTCATGAAAGCTCAATTAAATGGTGATTTGATCTTATGCAGCACAAATATTATTTGCCTGGCAGAAGTAACAGTGGGACTTCAGGTTGAGCACTTTCCTGCAGAGGTTTGGACATATTTCCTAGACATGTCTACTGTAAAAGATTGAGCTTTCACTTGCATCCTTACAAAATATGTATATAAGGGTTTAACTGAGAACTGGAGTTGTAGATGCCTAAAGGTCTGTCTTTAAGTTCTGAAATTGATATCTAAGTCACTTTGGATGTAGGATGAAACTCCCACCAGGTGTGTGTGTAGGCTATATGACACCTAAAGGGGCACGGATAGGTCTCATCATCCTTTTAAAACCAGTGGTGAGTGTTCTTTCCAAGCACCTGTTCAAGTCAAAACGTTATTTTTACTGTTGCTGTGAATAACACAGGTCTTTTGAAAATTAATCCTTCAATTCATTGTTTAGAAAATGAAATCACTGCTCTGTATCAGAATATTTGGAAGACTGCTGTGAACTGCTGTCACATTCAGGACATATAGGCACATCAGCGAGTTTAAAAAGAAGCGCAAGCCAATTATAAGAGTTTCCTATGCCTCTTTTTCAGCTTTTCTTAAATTGGTATTTCAGTCCCCATACAGCTCTTACAGTGATGTCATAAACTGAGCAGTTTGGTATGACATAATTCCAGCCTCTTGGAATTAGTGGTGGCAGTTAGATTACTATTATTGATAGTACCTGCAGGCAGGGAACTATTAAGATGTCATAAACTGGCAACCTCCTATGACATAATACTATTCTTTTAAATTTAGTTGTTACACTTAGGTTGCATCCCAGGGGTCCCTACTGTAGTGCCTTGTGTGTGTATGAGCATAGGATGCAACTTTTCTAAGAACTGCTAAACTTCATTTTTCTTACAACATTTGGTTAACAGTTACAGCAGCACATACAGCAGAAATATTTTCCATTTGCTTATTTTAAGCAGAAGATGACAAGTCATATGAGAACATCTTTTCAAAAACTTTCACAGTATAATTAAGAATGGATGAGTGATAAATGGATAAACCCTGATTCAAACCAAAGAGAAGAAAGTAAGGGTTTTGAAAAAAATGTAGCTAAAACTTTTTCAACAATGATCAGCTTACAGATGATTGTGACTGTCTTCTTACAGCTGTCTCCACTATCTGGCATTTAATGGCTACAGACAAACTTGAACAGGAGGCTAAATCATAAATATATAGGATAAGAAATTTAGTTTACTTTAAAAGTTTACACTCTAAGACTGGTGAAAGGGAATAGAAGGGCTTTAAGTTATACATGCACAGTGGTCAGAGTATAAGTTTGGCAAATTCTAGTTTACTGTAGGTATTCTCCATGTCATGGGAGCGGTAAATCAGGACTAATGGCATGTGTGTGGAAGCTCATTCACCAAAGGACATGCTTTTGATGTATTAGCTAGCTAAAAATGCAGAGAGGAATTTGGCAGAATTCTTCAAAGGGACGGGAATTTTAACTTCCTTAAAAATAACATCACAAATTCTTTGGTCTCTTTGAGATATAAAGCATTTTAAACCTTTAGTCCTAGAAAATATCTCCACAGCAAGTCAAGCATCGGTTCTCAGTGTATGAAAATGCCATCACTTGCTGTGGTGTAGGCTTTAATTCAGCTTGCAGGTACGTAAAACTCCCCTGCTGATTTTGAAGAGCAGGTTTGGAAAAACATTTCTCTGAGAGTTTTTAGAGTGTGTGGATTATGGATAGTAACATACTTGGCTAAAGAGATAAAGAAACCAGACACTGTATTGAAGTTCCTCTCTTTGAGAGCAGCCAAAATGCTTTGTGACTGCGTTTGGAATCAGGACTTAAATGTAAAAACAGGTAAGAAACAACATCAGGGTAAGGTAAGCCAGAGAATGTATTATCAAAACAAGCCTTTTCAGACAATGAGGCAGTAAAAACAGGAATCTAGCAGGTAGTACAGGTAGAATATATTTGAAGGAACATTGTGTAAAACTTGATAGCTACAGTTAAATCAAGTAAGATACAAACATTCACTTGCAGCTAGTGCTGTGAGGACAGTAGAAGGATACAGAACCAGCCAACCAGAAAACCAGCAGGTATCAAAGCTGACAAGTAAACCACGCAGCTTTCAAGATATTACCCAGTCTTGTGGCAGTGGTTGTGAGGCAAACCAAGTAAAAAAAAAACATTAAGAAATAGGTGTTGCTTTTCAGTGACTCATCTGGTGATGCTAAGAGCAGCCAGAACTAAAGAAATTACATACTAAGGAATAATATGATGTTGACTTTACAGATCTTTGTATATTTTCTCGTCTTCAGTAGAAAGAAACAAAAATCAAGGAAATAAAATATCTCCTACTGTGTTGTTCACCTGCTGCCTATTGGTGTTGCTCTCCTGCCATCTTCTCCATCTGCTTAAATTAATTTCTGAAATGTGCCCTCCTTAAAAATAAGTTCTTATTAATTTCATAAGGAACAAATTAAGAAATAGCAAACACAGAGACATTTTGTTGAATTACAAGCAATTAGAACACAATGGGGAGAGGAGCAGGGAAGAAAAACATTATGCCAATTATGAACATTTGGAAAAAAAAGGTCTGTCAGATCCTGAGTATCATATAGAATTTTTAATTTGCCTTTTCCTGGGAAAACTGCCATTCTAATTAATTAAAATTTTCATTACTGGTGGCTTTAGGACTTTACTTGGCATAACTGAAATACTAAGATAATAAATAGTAGTTGAGAAATGTGACAGTACATTAGTCATGAAGTAATACATAAGAAATATTCTAATTCAGCAACACCCACACTTTTATTAACCTGTTTGGCATTTTGCATATTTTGTTTACCTGGGAAAATGAAACTACCCATGTCTGCTGAATCCTCCTCATCTTTAACTCTTCATACCTTTTATACATACATATTCCTTTAGCAAATGGCTAATTCTCTTACCATTTCAAGTTTAATAATATCCCGTATAATTTTTTAATCCATTTCCTCTTCTGCTTACATTTCTTTTGGAGACTGGATATCATACATTTTTTCCTATGATTTTTGGTCATGATGGCTCATTGCTGCAGAAACACTGCTATTCTACAGTTACATAGGTTTCTTAAAAAAAAATACATTAAAATGACTGAAATCAGTGTAATTTTATAGGGCGAGTGTTGCCTGTAATTCACTGGAGCTCTTCAGAAGCTAAGGGCAAAAAGCTGTTTTCCTTGGTTTTGCTCCTGCTTTATGTAGCCGTACAGTTCAGCCAACGTGGAAGTGAATATAAAGAAGATAGTTGTAATTGAAGGGTAGATTGCATACACTATGAAATTATTTTTTTTAAGAACTGCAACCTTTTCCACTGTAATATGTGGTAGTTGCAGCTTAGCATTGAAATTAAGCATGACGAAATTTACACACTGTGTTAACCTTGCATAAAGGTTAGGACGGTAAAAATACTCAGTGTAAAACGTATTCTTAAATTCATCTTTGGGTTTGCTGACTGAGGCTGTAGGAGCAGCCTTTAACTCCAGCATGAGGGAGTGCAGAAGCCTTTGATGCTTCTGTGTGTCGAGTGACTGTTGTGCTGTCCTGTCATTAGCCAACGGGGCAACCTTCAGCAGCAGATCCCTTGACTATGGCCTTTTGTTTCAATGGCTGCTTAAATAATGGTAATAATGGGTTTAAGTTAGAACGTAGGAAGTTTCACCTCAACAGGAAGAAAAATTTCTTTACTGTGAGGGTGACAGAGCACTGGCACAGGCTGCCCAGAGAGGTTGTGGAGTCTCCTTCTCTGGCGTCTTTGAAAACCCGCCTGGATGCGTTCCTGTGTGGCTGCCCTAGGGGATCCTGCTCTGGCAGGGGGGTTGGACTAGATGATCTCTAGAGGTTCCTTCCAGCCCCTAACATTCTGTGATTCTATGGTTCTATGATATGATGGGCTGTGCTTTCTCCATAGTTTTCTTGCCATCTTCCCTTGCTCTTTCCTGTAGCATTTTTACATAATTGGCCTAAAAAGGCCTATTTTTAATTATTTTATGTTTGTACACAATTAGGGATAAATTAGATTTACCTGTACTACTGGCTAGAGTAATGCTCTACTTTCTGGACAGGTGACTATCAACAGATTAATTTTTATAAAGGCCCACTAGACTTGTGAGTAGGAGTCTTCCTCAATGCAGAAAAAGATTATTTCTTTCATAGAATCATAGAATGGCCTAGGCTGGAAGGGACCGCAGAGATCATTTTAATCCAGCTTCCCTGTCACCAGGGACGCCACCTGTCAACGGGATCAGGCAACACATGGGGACCGAACAGGAATCGAATCCGCGACCTTGGTGTTGTTAGTGCCGCACTCAACTGATCGTTGTCTTTCTATTTCTACAGAACTAAGGATATTTCCAGGAGCCCTAGAATATGTTAAGAATTTTAACAATCACTTTTATTAATAGAATGAAAATGTATTCTTGGGTTGCTTATGCTGTTAGGTGAAAAAAGAACACTTTCAAGAAATTATAAATGAAAAATTCTGGTTTCTGCATCTGTTGTAAATTTAGAAGTCTGAAGAAAGCATTTCAGGCATCCATACTACAGAATGCACTTTGTTTAAGTTCAGCCTTTCATGAGGGATTTGGGTCTTCTAAAAGTCTACTAACAAAGCTGCTCTTGCATTTAATGTAAGTGTTTGAGTAATCCAAAAGAAGCAAACCAGTTTTCAGTAGTTAACAGAAATTCCTACAGGGCAAGATGCAAGTTTGTAGATGCCTCAAGTTTTTGGACTGGCAAATATGAACAAGCATTAGGTTGGGCCCAGATTAAAGCCTTGAGCTGAGGTGACCTGTCAGTCTGATAAAATGTTCTGCTTTGAATGTACTGCTGTAATGTAAATGTCATGGTTTGCAATGCTACTTCTGCCTGGAAAGTCCATGCTTCAAGCTCTGGAACAGTGATTTTATTACATGACTGCAAGGGAAAAAGCAGGTTACTTGAATCTCCTCTCTGTTTTGTCTCCCACTATGTACCATAGTAAAATACAAGACTTCACTTGGTCATTGGCTACCTTGATTCATGGGTAGAGCATTATTTGTTGTGAAAGAATAGCAATGCCTGTTTAAAAAAATACCATCATGACAACCAGTTTAGCATTTGTATTTGGATATCCAAATTTTCAGAGTCTCTAGTGCCAGAGGCTTTCTTTACATGCTTCCTTTCTGGACTAAATGTAGTGAGCAAAGCGCCCCAGCTCTGTTTCTCAGTGCTGTTAGGCTTATGCATGTACCGCTCTCCCAGAGTGCAGCTTATTGAGAAAAAGTTAGCTTCATAGCTTAAGTCTTTTTGTCTCGGGTGTATGATGCTTACTTGGTATAGTTCATTGCATCTTTTACAAGCTACATTTTGTATTCAAGGAAAATAAAGGGATTAAATTAAAATTGGAGAAGGTTTTCAGGTTTTTAGTATGGCTCTTCTATAATTCTGCAGAGAGTTAGTAAGTACCATCCCACTGAAAATGGAGGAATGGCTACTGTATCTTTCACAGAATTGTAAATTAATTTAAGTTGCAAAGGGCTGCTCGAGGTCATGTGGGACAAGAGCCTACTCAAAACATGGCCTCAAAATGTTGTTGCTCAAGGCGTTGTCCTACTGAGATTTGAGTAGCTCTGAGGGATGCAGATTTTACAAACTCTCCAGGAGACTTGCTTCAATCTTCAACAAATGCCATGATATTTCCTAATATCTACCTGTGTTTCAGTGTCTGTTGACTTCCATCCTGTCAGGGTGCTTCTCTGGAAGAGCCTGGCTTTGACTTCTGTAAACTCTCTCATTAGGTAGCTGAAGCCAGCGATAATATCTTCCTGTAGCATTTTCTTCTTAAAACTCAGCAGACCCTATTCCCTCAACCTCTCTTTATACATCTTGTACTGCAGTCACTGATCATCTTGGTGGCTCTCCGTAGCATTTTTCCTCCGTGTCTATGTTTATCTTGTAGTGGGGAGTCCAAATGTGGTCTCTCAAGTACAAAATAGAATAATCACTCTCCTCAACTGTTGGCTCTAATATTCACGAACACAGCCCAGGAGGTGGTTGCCTGCCTCAACTGCAAGGCACGCTGGTGTTTTGGATTCCCCTTGTTCCTCACAGGTCTGGATGTTGCACCGAGTTATTCTGTCCGCAGTGTACGACTCTGCATTTGTCCTTGTTATACCTTGCAAAGCAGAATAATGGCATAGTTAATTCTCAGAAAGGAATTTGTTGAAATACATAATAGTTTAAAATACTTTAGGTTTTGTGCAAGTAGTACCATCAGTTTAATTCTGAATACATATTAGCCTGCCTCTGCCTTGCGTTTTTCTGTTAGTCCCTGTAGCAAGTCTTTCAGCATATTTTATTTGTTAAAACTATGTCTACAGAAGTGACAATTTTTAGTAAAATATTCAGGTTTTTTGCTTCTAAATCTACTGTGTCTCTCAACACTCTATGATATTGATTCAGCATTCAAGCTATTAGAGAAAAGAAATATTTCAAGATAACTCGGATAGAAATGCGTGGAATTTTACAGTTTCTAAACAGGAGGAAATGCTTGATCAGTTTATCATTTAACCATCTAGGGACATATGTAAATAATGCACAGGATGAAATCCTATCCTAGGCAATTGTCCTATGTAAGTTCTCATTCAAAATCAGTTTAAATGAGATAGAACAGAGCCACTCAGTCAAATAATATAGATGCTTAAGTGCAGCATAAATGACATGGAATTTACACAGATGGTAGAATGAATTGAAAATGTATTCAGGTGGAATTTGCCACTCATTGTACTTGTGTAAGTTGATGGCGGTCACTGTGGTTCCATTCGTAAGCACGGGTAGAAACAGGCATGGCCAGAGGTGTCTAAGGAAGGTCACACCAACTGCACTGACCGTATGTAGCCTAAGGTTACTTGCTGAAGATTACCCACCAAAATTAGATGAGGTCAATCTCCCTCACACTAATTTTTGAAAACCTCTGGTTGTACGTTTTAAATTCATACTGGAAGAACAGAAATTGTATATTTTTTGGCCAGATTACTCTTGCTTTGTACTTCAAGAGTTAAATTTACCAAGGACATTATTCTTTTAAGAAGTGGCCCACCATGAAGCTCTGCTTATTATATAATTAATGTTTCAAAATGGAGATTGGAGGTTTCTTAGTTAATAATGTCATCAGATAGTAGTATTGATGTATTTATTAGATAACTATTTAAGACTTTTTTGTAAGGTGGCAGCAACAGTGTATAGAACAGAATATTCAGCATACTTCACTTAGATTTATGTGCTCCTTGATATAAATTCTTAGTTGTGCCACTGGTCTATAGATACAAATTTGTAAGTAAGATTAATGACATACACTGTGTCTGATATAGGAACATGTTGATAGGTTTATTGATAATCCATTTTTAATTATTATTTGACTTCAGTTCAAACAGAAGCAGTTATACACCTGGTGATTTTCAGTTGTTTATAGCCATACAGCACATCTCCAGCAGATAAGACAGTGCACTATATAGGCTCAAGGAGTACTATTGGAAGCAAGTTCTGGTTTTGTTTTTTTATGATGACAGCAAATGCAAGACAATTTTGTATTTCTTTCTTTTTGTCTATTAAAAGAAGATCATTTTCAAACAATATGCTTATCTATTTTAATCTTTAATAGTGTCTTAAGTCTTACTGCTAGGTGTTGCACAGGTTTTAAAAGTTCCTGATTTACGGATTAAGACTGTTTCGGTGTAGCGACTGTGAACACCTGGTAACTACTACAGCTTCACTATACTAGAACAAAAAGCATTGATACATGCTGTGCAAGTGTACTTAAGATTTTGGGCAGTACTCTACATCAAAACCAGTTATTAACAGAAATGCATTTACATAGCAATGAACTTAGAAAAATATTTCAAACAATTTAACCAGCCTAGTAACTTTGGCCATGAATTGCTCACACATTCTTCAAAATACAGAGCCGCCTTTAGGCACAGTCATATTTATATTCTCACAAACCAACCTACAATAAAGTGAAGCATGGTGTAGTCCAGTAAAATCAGAACAGTAATTTCAGGTTAAAAAAGGGGCCGGTTAGCTCAGTGGTTTGAGCGCGGTGCTGAAAACAATGGTTTGTCATTGCCAAATATCAGTATAGGCAATGAATTCTCTAGAGCTTTGATGTGTTGCCTGATCCAGTCGAGAGGTGGCGTCCCTGCCCATGACAGGGAGGTTGGACTAGATGATCTCTAAAGTCCCTTCCAGCCTATGCCATTCTATGATGATGATGATGATGATGATGATGACGATATTGTTTTAAAGTGGCACAGACTTTATGCTTAGGTGTTTGGAAGTTTGTATTCCCTTGTCAAATGAACTCCCCAGTCAGAAAAGAAATATTGCCAGGATGTTGTGTTTTCTTTAGTGTTACTTAATGTCACTGCAAAGAGGTTTTTGTCTATTGGATGACTTGCTTTACTTTCCTGAGTCACACAAGGATCTTTCCAGATTTCACTGTGTGCATTTGAAAACAGAGGTAGGCACTGAGCTTGTCTATAGAACTGGGAACCTGTGTAGGCAAGAGAGGAAAAGGAGCCAGTGCTATCATCTGTAGTTTGTGGGTAGGCTGGTACTAGCACTTCTCACTGCCCAGGTGCATTTTAGGTGGATTTACATGTGTGAGTTGAGTTGTATGGGATTACGCAAAAAACAAGAGGGAAGAAACCTGAAAAAGGTTGGAACTGAAAGTAAGTTCAATGTGAAACTGGGAAGTTTGCTAAATTTCTTTCTAGTCAGTGAAATAATTATATTTATTAAGAAAAAATGTAAGAATAAAGATATAGCTAGGAATTGCCTTGCTGGATCAGTTTAGCCTCAGCTCTAAGGTGACACTCCTGATGTGACACCATCCAGTTGAAAAATCTTCAGATGTTTAAGAGCTTGACTGTAGACATTTGCTTCTGATAGTCCATTTAACAGGTTGCCTGGAGAGGTGGTGGAGGCCCCATCCCTGGAGGCATTCAAGCACAGGCCTGATGGGTCTCTGAGCAACCTGATCTAGTTAAAGGTGTCCCAGCTCACTGCACGGCGGTTGGAGTAGATGACCTTTAAAGGTCCCTTCCAACCCAACATTTCTATGATTCTATGCTTTCTGAATCTGTTTATTTTTTTATCATGACAAGATGATTTTGAAGTCTCTCATTTGTTTCCAATTTTTACACAGAATCGTTCAGGAATTCAGATCTAAGATGTATTGGTAACTTAGTGCCTATCATACCATTGAAGTTATGCATACCTGTGCTGCATGCAGTTATTAGTGTGAGCAATGTACAAGCTTTAGTGGGGACCATATGAGTGATTAAGATTTCTCCCATGGATAATATCACTGGATCTTTAGTAAACCTGCAGAGTAGACTGAATCTCATTTTTAAATGTAAATCTAATTATGCCTACAGAGTAAATTGCATAGTATTTAGTTTGATTGCTTTGAAAGCCTAAGATCTGAAGTTGCTTTGCAGTGATTTGAAATCCATGTTTCCAGGGAGCTGAGTTATTTCAAAGCAAATGTTTAACCACTAAATTGCATTTCTATTTCAACTTCTCACCTAGATAGGAATATCCCTAATGACTATATTGAGACAAATGGCAATTATTGTACATACAACAGATAAATGCTATTAATAAGATATTATCTCACTAATGATAATTAAAACCAGAGAAATATCTCAATTTTAGTCAATGCACGGTCTAAATCCTTAAAAAAGTAACTCATGCAGTGCTTTCACAAGAATTTCTGAACTCGTACATATACATCATGACATAAAATGTTTGATAAGATGAAACTGAAGCAACAGTAGAACAGGATTCACCTACTTTAAATAGGGAAGTATACAAGTATTTATTTACACAAAGTGGTATTGGTTATTCCTTTGGCTATCAAATATCAAAGGTGCAAATATCTCAGCATTTGTTACTATCAGTATTGTTAACACTGAAATAGATCTGAGCTAGTAAAACAAAGATTAGCTGCATGACCAAAGGGATTCTCCTGTCTCATTCACAGTTTTAAGTATTGGGAAGTATTTTGGGGCTATTACTCACTGGTGCTAGAATCAACTAACAGAGACACAACGGATTTATTTTTTGTTCTTTTAAAGTATACTATAGAGGAATGGCAGCTCTTTTCCTCCAGGCTCAAATTCTTCTAATGTGTCCTAAAGAGGAAATCAATACAGATTCACTCAGAGGCTTTCAAGGCTGTCTTCCACATCAGGTGGAAGGGAATAAGAAGAAACAACTTGTTTCAAGAAACTGGGGATATTGAGAAACTTCAATAGGCTGTGGACCTGTCTTCTTTCTTATTAGGCTTACTGAAAGAAAGAAGAAAAAGCAGAACAAAACACAATTCATTCTCAGAGGTACTTACCTCATCATAATGACTCACCTTCAGAAACTCTTGGCCTTCCCACCTGATCTTCAGTCAGCAAGTGAGATAAATCAATAACTGAAACAATGCCCTCCTACTTGCCTTTGTTTTTAAAACTGAGAATAGCATGAATTTTATGTTAAAGCCAAGAAATAACAAAGCAGCCTCTCTATTCCTGTACAGCAGAGAAAGCGCAAAGGTCTCTGAGTTTTTAATAATAAATATACAAATCCCAGATGTTTTAAAATACAAAAAGTAAATGACAGAATTTATAGTAATTGAGTAATCATTTTCAACTCTGAAATAATTTTCTAACTCAACCTTCCTGATGTAATGATGAATAGTATTGTCATTTGCCCTTAACTCTTCAGGTCAAATAAATTCTAAGCTTTATTCTTTTTTGGTTTTTTTGTTTTGTTTTGTTTTCTGAGGACTCTAGTCTCAGATACCTGGAACATTATAATCTCAAACACTTAGTGCTGGAAAAACCTTGCCATGCAATCTAATTAAAGGTAATTCTGCTTATATATAGGCTGTGTTTTTTGTCATCTGCATAAAAGCTCTGGTTGCCTTTTTAACGCTCTTCTAAAATAAGAAAGTGGAAAGGCAAGATAAGAAAGGAGAGGTGTAGAAAGGGAAATGAACTGGAAGTACACAATAGTGAGTAAGAGCTATTCTGCAATGTTACGTCTTGTGTAAATTTTTATATGAAATCTCAGAGAGCCTTGAAAAGGAAAAGCTTTTATTGTAAGGAGTTAATATGCTATTCAAGAGATATGCCTGTCTTGCTCTCCATCTGAAAAAAAAAAAATCTCATTACAGCTTCTGAATGTACATTTCACTGCTTTTTGGGTGGCTGTGCTTTATCTAGGTATGGTGTTGTGAATTTCAGTGGAATGGTCATTATTGAAAAGAACTGAAGTCAGCTTGAGGTCCAGTTCTGAGAAAGAACAAGACTAAACCATGAAAGAAAATACGGTACCTCATACTTCAGCTTATCAGACAGCTTGGTCTAGGAGAGCTGGACCTCTCTGGTTAAGATTTTTAAATGAATTTTCAAGCTTTCAATGAACCATAGTGTATCTAGATGAAGTATTCAGTCCTGCCTCCAGCATTAAAATAAGCTAGCAGTGCTGTTGGTCGTTGCTGGTAAAGCAAAGCAACAGTGCTGAAAAGACTGTTCTGACCCTGAGTTTTAGGTTATTTTTACCTCTTAACTTCATGTCAGGTATTTGGAAACGTGTTCAGATGTGTAATTGCTTTGTATTTTCTTCAGGATGGGTTTTTAATTTTAGTTTAAAATTATTGATACATAAGGTTAATTAACTTGGAAGGGGTGTCATGTCTCGCCCAGGAGCGAGGGACAAGTGGCTTAGATTCGTAATACCCCAAGGGAGTGGACAATGGTGAGACAAGTCTCAATGCCCATACACAACTACTTATTAATTTGTCACAACATATAGATCAGACTCACAACAATCGGTTCTAATTTAAAAGCACAATAGGGCAGACAATATAATATGACTTAATAATAACTAGGAAAAAATCTAAGTATGCAATAAACTACAACAACTTAATGATAACAAGAGAAAAGAAAGGACATCTAAACAAACTATAACAGACAATATTATTCTTAACTATTACGAGAAATAAATTTAAGTATAAACTAAGTAAAAAGTATGATAGGCCTTGCATTACTTAGCGATAAAAGGGGAAGAGAAAGGGGTAAGAGAGAGAGAGAGAGATCACCAGTCCAGGTTCCTGTGTTGATCCAGCCAAGCAGAGTTCAGGATGCATCTGTCATTGTCTTCTTTCTTCTTTCTTTTTCTTTTCTTCTTCATATCTTCGTCTCAGTCTACATGCTTCTTCTCTTCTGTCTGCTTTCTTCTGTCTCTCACTTCAACCTACCTCTTGTGTCAAATGTCCCTCATTTATACACACTTTTCTGCAGTATGTCAGGTAGGGGATCAAGGCACTTCATTGTTTTTAATAATCCTGATTAGCATGTGTGATTGCCCTATCTCCTTGGGAGATACACTACCAGACAAGGCCATCCTGCCTCCGCAGGATTCCTGATCTCATGCAAATATTCTGTGCCAAGGCTGTTTGAGGTCTGTTTATCAGATCCCTCTACCACATTCCATTTGGCACTTAACAGTTTGCCACACAGAACCAGAAACTGATCTTGTTTTTGAACAAGCTGAAGGTTTGTAAAAACGACAAGAAATGTTTAAGGCAGACATTCATGCATCTGTCCACTACAATGGGAATAATTTTGTTTCCAAATTTGTCTTAGATTTTGATCTTATTTACATTTGGAGAAATGTTCCATGTTTCTGGAGGATGCTACTCACGTGCCTTCCCAAGGCTGTGTGTTCCTACCAGGAAGCAATGATTTTACAGAGCAGTTTCTGAGAACATGTGACATATCTTGCTTTTAGAAAGGCATTAAAAATCTATTACAGATTTTGATTCTGAAGGAGAGACTATGTAATGGAGTGAAAACTCTTTATGATACTTTGCCTTATGAAAGAGATGCTTCTCAGAATACTTGCTGTGATATTAAATAAAGATGAGCAGGTGGACAAGTAGTGGCAGTAGATTTAAAAGAGACATTAATTCTCCGCGCTTTCACAGTAATCTTGAGTTTCTTTCTTTTCACAAATCTTTGTGTTTCACATGGCTTTTGTGGTTGTTGCAGGTTAGGGATGGGCTGGCCACTAAATGCTGACAGACAGTCTCTAACCCCCTCTTTCCTGCCCAAATGGGAAGGAAAAGGGGATGAGACAGAGAGACTTATGGACTGGAAAAAGAAAATTAAAAGAGCTTTAATGAATAAGGAAATAATAAAGATAGGGAACTACATACCTATATGCAAAACCGATATTGAACCTGACTCCCGCTGAGAGCAATCCTGAAGCTGATGCTGTAGAGCAAGTGGCGGTGGGGAAGCCCCAGGCTCAGCAGTAGAGGGGAGCTGGATAAAGGGAGCTGGATTCAGGAACTCAGGATCCAGATCAGAAGCAGGAGATTGGATAGAGTCCTCCCTGAACACTGATCATTGTAGAAGGAGGCCTAAACCCTCGTGATCACTCAGTTTATACTGAATATGACGTATATCATAGAATCATAGAATGGCATAGGCTGGAAGGGACCTTAGAGATCATCTAGTCAAACCTCCCTGTCATGGGCAGGGACGCCACCTCTCAACTAGACCAGACAACACATGAGGACCGAGCGGGAATCGAACCTGCGACCTCAGTGTTGGTCATTGTTGTCAGCACCGCACTCAAACCACTAAGCTAACCGGGTATATGGAATGGAACATTGTTGTTGGTCACCTGTCCTGTCTATTACCCCCCGGAGGTGCAACCTGTTACTACCTGGAAAGCCCAGCGTGGCACACAAGAGCCAGCAGTGGCCTTGGTCACTACAGGAATAAGTATCAGCAAGAGCCTTTCTGCATCCCAGTCCCAGGCAGTAACTGCAAACATCAGGTGTGATCACTGCCAGTAACACACACTGTCTGCAAAAACATGCTGCTAACTTCAGAAAGTGCAGCCTTTTAGAAGAGACTGAGCTGGAAAGTAAAAATCAGTGAACAGAATTGGTTTTGTTTAGCTCAAACCAAGATTAGGATGCTGCTACCTTGTGGTACTGCTTAGTTACACTGATAAGCTCTTTGAGAAACCTTGACTGTTTGTCAGAGATCATGAATTAGTAGCAATATTAGGACCACCTTGTTATTAACCAAAAACATACAAAGGAGATTATGCTGAGAATCCATATTATCAGTTATATTAATGCAAATAAATGCATATTAATACAAATACGGTAGCTGAAAAAAACCTATACATGTTTCTTTCCATGTTGTAGCAGATACAGAAAAATTATTATTGCGTATATTTTGAACATACAACTATAACAAAACAACAGCTAAGTACACAGAAAGATGAAACAATAATTATCTGACAACAACAAAAAAACCCAAAAAAAAAAAGGCAAAAAATCAAAAAGGCAAAAAACCAAGGTTGTTTTACAAGTAAAGAGGTTGAAGTCTAACAGGGAGGAGACTGGTGCATTTCTGTTTGCAGTAGCATATCCAGAAAGTAAGACTGGAGAAGGAGAACATGATGATGAAGCAAAAAAAGATGTGTTGGCAACAGTAGAATCATCAACGTGGCTCGAAAAAGTCATAGTAAAGAGAAAGCATTACATAAAAGTGTATTTTATATTGTCATGAGAATCACTTACAGACACAAAATCTCTTTCACTTCTCTACAACAGCAGAAAAACCTACCCAAAGAACACATTCAGACCCAAATTGGTTTTCATCCTTTAAGACAAGCTGCATAGTTCTCTCTGTTTTATGTCCTCAACATCACAGAATGTATTTCAGACTCATACAACTAAACCCAAAAGCCCCAATTTTAACTTGTGCCCCTTAGCTCAAAAAAAGGCAATGTAAATTCAGTGTGTACATTTATTTTTATCTCATACTGAATCTTACTGTAATTTGAAATAACATTTTGACTGAAAAATCTGACATTTTAAACCTTGCTTTCATTCTGAATGGAAAAAAACCCAACATTAGTAGACACATGAAAAACTACTGAGAAAAAATATTTAAAATATAGAATCTTTTGAAAAATTATTTTGTTCTTCATTAGAAAGGGCTTTGTAACCTGCAGTAAGAATGAAGAATTACAGTGTACTAGCTAGATCCTGCTTATAGTGATTTTAAAAAGTATTTTGTTATCTGCTATTTTATGATCTTTCAGTTACAGCACAGCTCTTGGTGCAGCATGGTAGCTCTTCTCTGTGCTTGATGACATTACGGTTCCTTGTGTAGTGATTCCTCAGGTGTCTCCTGTTCTGTTTTCTAGTGCAAATTACTTTATGAAGCCTCATATTTGCATTTTTGATAACATTCAGGTGCTTTGGTTGATTTGTAATCTGTCCTGAACAAATGCATCTTTTAATTTTTATTTTGTTGTAGACAAGAGAAGAGCCTACCCTCAGTGGAAAATCAAACTTACTAAACCTATCACCTAATCAAAGGCAGTTTGTTACCCATCCAGGTTTCTTGTTTAGGAAGTAGGTCAGAATGGTTCAAATTTTGAGTCCCTAAAATGTGTTTTCTCAGTGAATGCCTTGTTTTCAAAAAGTGGGAACACATACTATTTATTATTAAGTCTCACAAAAATTCAGTGCTTCCTCATGCATTTAGGTAATTGACTTTTGATCATGTACTTTGAAAATGCTGAAGTTGTCTAGAGTACAGATGTATTTATAATGTGCCTGCAAGACATATTGATATTCATTGTTAGAACTCTGTGTGCCATAGTAAAGGCACTTAAAAGAGAATTATACAGAAAGCAAATGTTTTTATAATCTCCATAAAAGAACGTTTTGATAACTTTCAAAAAATCCAATAAATAAAGCTGAGCCATGTGAAAACTAGTTCATGTTCTTTTATTCCCTGTTACTTAGTTTTCTGTGTGTGACTGGCTCCTTTCTAGGGTTGAAAGGTAGGGTTAAACAGAAGCACAGAATGCTAGGGGTTGAAAGAGACCTTGAAAGATCATCTAGTCCAAGCCCCCTGCCAGAGCAGGATAATCTACAGTAGGTCACACAGCAACACGTCCGGGTGGGTTTTGAATGTCTCCAGAGGAGGAGACAACTTCCCTGGGCAGCCTGCGCCAGTGCTCTGTCACCCTCACAGTGATTCACTGGACTAAGTTCATATCTTTATTTTTGAACCTTAGGTTCCCTTTAAAGTCTACAAAAACAGTAGGTACTATGGGAATAAACTTCACCTCATTTTTATGTACAAACAGCTCAGTTGCACTGTTTCTGTTTCTCTCCCTTGAGATAAAAAAGAGTGTAGGATGCTCAGCTTATATGTGGGTATTGATGCTGGAGATGTCTGAAGTGAATTGCCTGACGTTTCAAAATTTTACCATGACCTGCCCTAATGAGGAAGGCCTGTGCCAGAGCCTAGAACAACACTCTGGTGGTGTAGAGACCTGTACCGGTGAGCTTTTTGGGTGATCGTTCAAGATGTGTGACTGTGACTGGAATCAGCACATGGCTGGATTTTATACAGACACAGGAGAAGTTCACGCACGTCTCCCATTAGTTTTGTAATGGCGTAATAATCTTGTTTACGCTGTCTATCTTGAATACATACAGAGAATTTAGTACTAGATTTTTGTTTGTTTGTTTAAGGGAACAGCAGTTACTTCTAACAACAGGAAATATTCCAAAACTGTATGTATTTAAACAAAAATTTTAACGCCTGCTTTGGCACAAAAATGTGAACGTATTTTGCACAGTATGTTTCTTTTTATTGTCCCTTTCTGCAACTGTGAAAAACAGATCCATTTTTTAAAGTTACAGAGTGAATTTGAGCTTTTTATGAACTGGGAGAGAATACAAAGAGAAATGCTTCTTTGCTAAGATGACATTAATCCTGTATGAGCAATAGGCACAAAATATTTACTGCCTGAATTTAAAGAGAATGTGAGGTCATCAGTCATTTCCTGATTCTCACACTGCTGAATGGGAATGTGATGAAAAGATGCAGCCTGTCATTTTTTGTTGGTAAGCAATTAACCATCTTAAGGACTTTGACTAGGTGACAGCATAGTCATGAACAAAGTATGCTATCCTACTAGTAGTTTAACTGTAAATATATTGAAAACATCCAATCTGTTTAATACTTAAATGGGACTGAACTTACTCTAAACAAAACTATGCAATTTTAAAGATAGCTTAAAGTCAGCTAATTAGCTAACTTTAGCAAAAATCAATATATTTAACTTATCTATTTTATTATTTAGTCAAAGCTATAATTTTGACTGAGATTAGAATCCCTTTAAACATTGGAAAGAAAACCTACTCCTACTAGTTTTCTAATGAAAAAGCCTAAGTATTTTCTGTAAAATGTAATTACGTCTCTTTAGTGTTCAAAGACAGCATCTTTAAAATAACAAGCAAACAAACAGCAGCTCCTGTTTTTCTGGAGGAAAAGTTAAATTCAAATGCAATTAGATTAAGATTTATAAAGAGTTCTGAAATTACATGTAATTATCGTTGTAATGTTCACATTGGTTGTGTAGAATAGAAGTTATATAACTCTGGATCCAAAGAAAGAGTAGAATTGAGAAATCATCCATCCATACTCATCGGAGATCAAACCTTAATGCATACTTTTGGATGCTGCTTTCTTAGTGTTTGTTTGAGAGGTGCTAGACTGGGCTCTGAATGTCTTGGACATTCAGCTATGTTAGACTTGAGTTGAAATTGTTGGAATGTTTGTGATGGCTGTTTCTAATGAAAGTTAGTAAAGTGCTACTATTGCAAGCGCTACACAAATAGTCATATTAAGAATTAGTAAAGTAGTGCAGAAGGGTTACCTTGTTACTTTAATGCTGTAGTCTTATGTCTGTTAAAATTGACACGCAAGGGAATGAAAGGGTTTGCAGCTGATATATGAAGGTACATTCGTTGCTCTTGGCTTCACTTTCGGCACAGCATACCTGTCACACAGCACTATCATGCTAAAATTCCTCTTGTCATTTTCTCTGGGTTACCTGTTTCTCTGTTTACTCGGCAGCAGGTAATTCAGGTCAGCCATTAGGTGTGTATTAGCAATTCAGCACTGTCATCTGTCACTCGTTTTTTGTGTATGTACAAATACTGAGCTTTTGGGTTGTGCCTCGATTATTACCAGTCTGTCAATGGCTGGGAAAGCTGCAACTCTAAGAAATGTCCATGCTGCCTGGAGGACACGGGTGTCTTCTCTAGCTGGATTTTTTCTCCATTGGTCCACCTCCTAAAACTGATCTCCTTGTCACTGCAGCTGAAAGAGGCAGAGCGTGCTTCTCCATCCTTTCTTATTGCTCCATTTCTGTCAAAACTTGACAGGTTTCTGAGGTAATCACTGCTGACCCATTTCCTCCTTCCACTCCCTCAAAACCAGATTTTCCATTTTCTTCTCCTACCTATCAGCCTGGGAACAGTCTGGCAGGAACCACTGGCATAAGGCCCCTTTATCTGTTACCTGACACAGTCCTGAACAGAAATGGGAGAAGGAGAGATAATATTTCACAGTGACTGTCTTCCAGCCACCTGAGACAAGGCACTGAAGCCGGGTAGCTGATGACAGACTTGTCAGGGTTAAGAAAAATTTCAGGATCTAGTGAGTGACCATCAATTGGTAAATGAGTAAATGATAATTCCTGCAAGGCAAGCAAAAGAATTCTTCTCTCTGTATTTACTATGGCAGGCAACAGAAAGTTTCTGAATATTGGATGTTTACAGTATTGTAAACCGTAAATGGAATAAAGCATTTATTTTCTTTTAAACGTTGTGCGTGGAAAAATTGCTTGGTTTGGGATTTTGTTGTTTTATTCTCCTTTTTATTTCTTTTAGTGCACTTCTGATGTTTTGTTTTGTTTTTTTTTTTCCCAAAGAAAAAGGGAACTATCTTGTGATTTTTCATGTGAATATTAGTTTGTTGGCTTTGAAGTGTGTGTAGCTGATGAGTCCCCCTAAATTCATTTAGAGTCTTCAGGACATACCAATATGTCATAATTGGTATCATATACTGATATGACAAACTGTTTGTAGTTATCGTAACTAGTTCGCAATATTGGTGAGCTTTAAAAGCCTCTTGTTTTAAAAAGAATGCATTGTTACATAATATCTTCAAATTGCATTTAATAGAAAGTGTCATCCTTTATGGTAGTGAAGAGATTAAAAAGATGGTCTTTGGAAGCCTAAATGAGTCTATTAGAAAAAAAACTGTTGTTATTTTAAACTCTGCAGTTATTTCAAGCTAATTGTGTGATTTTAGAAGCTTTAAGTCATTAGTCTTGAATGCCAAAAACTGAAAACATTTAAATTAAAGAATGATTGATCTGTTGAATGAAAATATGAATCCATGTATGTGCTCCAGTCCTACTGCGTCATTTGAACTTAGCTTCCATAGGGATAAGTTTCCTATGTATATTAAATGTAACGAAATCAGGCCTTTAACTGCTAAGACAAATTTCTAGTGTGGAGCAGTGGACAGTTCTCTATAGCTTAAGTGCTCATCATGGTGATGCTTTCCTTTCCTATTATATTTTGCACTGCGGACTATGTTGTTGGCTGTTGTCTGCTGACATTGGTAATATTTGTATTTGTATAGATGTTGGCCTTCGTAACAGTAACAGCCCTATCAGTTTTATTTGTGAAGGTTCTAAGTGGCATTTGGTGTTTTTAACTCAGGCCTCCAAGAGTTGCCTATAATTTAAAAGCAATATTCAGGCTCTTAGGAGCTCTTTTCTTTCATCTACATTTAAATACTCCAAGGGAAGAAAAGCATTTAAAGGTGTGCATTATTCACCTGTCCATTACTGAAATGTCGTGTTAATAAATATTAACTATCAAAGTAAAGGAGGTTGTTTGTTAGTAATTTTAGCCATTCTCACGAAATCTTGAATGTAATTTTTCTTGTGATTATACACTGGAAACCCATAATAGCTATAGAACTTTTCATGCTACCATAAAGATATTGCTGATATTGTATTTCATCTTTACAGTACATTAAGCATAGCTATTTATGAAAACATTTCTAGGAAAGTTACAGCATAGATAAATACTTATTTTTGTCACAAATGCGATAATTTTGGAAATGAAAGTAAAAGAAGAATTTTGTAATTCTTCACTGTTCAAAAATAAAAAGATTATTCTTCAATTCTTCTCTTATGAGCTACTTTATAACTATGAGGTAAAATTTTCACTCTGTACTTGGAGTCAATATTCCTGATGCAATCACTGCTACTTACTTATTTGTGCGGAAAGATCTCTGGTAAACTTATTTCCTGCTGTATTTCATCTCAAGGTATAAAATTATGTTGTTACACTACCTCATAGATTGAAGTGCTGCAATTACAGATAGTAGCTGAAATACATCTCTATGAAATTAATCTCTGTTCTGCAAGCTGGGACCAATTATTTAAGGTCACAAACTGAAGAAAGAGAAAAAAAAATGCACTGTCATGATGGGAAAGGCTTGCAAAATTGGGTTCCTGTTCACTGGCAACTGGACTGAGACTTAGGGCATGCGAGCCATTAAATTGTATTGAAATCTTCTTATGTGTCTTACAGTAGACAAGCAGTCTGCTGAGGAGGACTAACTTCTTTCTGCTTTCCATTCTTTTCCCCCTTTCCAAATCAAAACAAGTAAATCAGCCAAATGCATTTTGGTTTTTTAAAAGGCCACTCTGTATCAGTCATTGATCAGGTACTCATAGATATTACTCAAGAAAGGGACTGTGTTTCTCACTGTTTGCTGGAGATGAGATATTTTTTCTCTGGCACCCTTTGATGTGATTCTTAGCAAACATGGGCTTGGAGTTGCTGCTTAGCATCCATCTGTGCCTCAGTTCCATCAGCAATTAAAGAGATAAGTAAAGTTTGCTTATCATTCTGAACTTTTTGAAATCAGGAGGAAAAACTCACCATGTGGAAAACTTCCTAGGACTCTGGCAGTGGAGTAGGAGCCTGCAGAAGGGAAGAGCCAGGACTGATTTTGGACTTTGATAGGTGGAGCTGTTCTCTGCTCATCTCACCATGCCTATTAGAAATACAATAGAATTAATGTGTGGTATCTGATATAGATCTCAAAGAACTGTACATGAAATCTCACTTATTCATCTGCTGCTTTGCAGTGTGGAAATCTAAGGTATTAAAGCATCAGGCATCTTTTAATGCTTCAGCAGGCTGTTTGTCAGAGATTTGGAGGCTGATTCACAAGCTTCTCCAGTTCATTTGGAAAATCTGGCAAATGCACTTCTGCTGCCCATTCAGATGTAATCTGTCAATATTTATAAGTAGAGGTCAGCTGTTTAACTGAGGGCAAGGAAAAATATAAATCTACAGTAAAAAAACACACTAAGAAGTTTGAGACCTGCTCTTATCTATAAGAGGGATAAAAATAACCGAGGCTAGAGGGAATGCCAAAATGTTTTGGAAGGAGTAGAGTTAACAATACCTTCACCTTCGTCAAGTTTCAGTGAATCAGTTACATGTGATTTCCCAAATAGGGCTTCAATAAAGGAAGACCAAGAAAGATATATTTCTTTGTTAAGTTTTCTTCAGTGTCTTTCATAAGTTTAACAAGAATTTTCCATATGGTTAACACTGCAAAAAAAGGTATAAAACATATCAACCTCTTATTAACTTATTGTGACTGTGGCATTTTCTATATTGTTAAAAGTGCTATACCCAACTAGAATTAACTGACATTGCACAGGAAAATAGGAGATTTGCTTCTGGTAACATTGATGCCTAATGGCCACTGTAGATGCTCCCTGTGAAGTTTTTTGTTCTGGCCGTGCTGCGTCCAGCACTCTTGATTTGTCTCACGAGAGAGGTGAATGTCAGAGGTACGTTGAAAACAAGATCTTGGGTTGGTTCCTAGTGCAGAGAGACAGAGAGTGACTGTGGCAGAAAATCCTTGGAGGAAGGGATTTGGCTTAAGCTGACGATGTCTAAGTATTAAGACAGTTAAATCAGAACTTTTAAATTACCTAAGTGCTGATGTGTCCCTGCAGAGACGGCTCTGAGTCATGTGTGCCACGAGTGGAAGGTGGGAGGATGGCACTCTTGTGATGCAGTGTGTGGCACAGCTTGGGGGTAACAAATGCTTTCAAACCCTCTAGCTTGCTAAAAGCAGTCTCCTCAAGAGTTAAAATAAAATAATTTTTAAAAAAGAAATCTGTCTATTCCAGAGCTGTGATTTTTCTCTTGTCCCATGCTGCAGAAAGTTAACTCATCCTAGCCAGATGATGCTAGATGATGCTAGAACTCTGCCTGCAGTCAGGAAAGACTTGGTTAGGTGGGAACAAATGGTAATACTGATATGGAGAGGAAAAAGAAGAGACAGAAAAAGCAGTTTGAGGAAAGAAATGCTTGGAAAAATTCTTCAGGACTATCCGGTGACTTGATTATTCCCTTTCTATCTCTAACTTCATGTTTTAAAGTAGAAGCTGCAGTATTATTATATAAGAGTTCAGGAATTGCTTGATGATCAGATCATGGTTACCTTTTCTATCATTACCTTTGTTAGGTAATCTGTTGTCTGTTACTGGTACTGACTGTAGAGATACATATTTTTTTAACAATTATGCTTTTAGTGCAGCTTTTTGTAAGATGAAGGGTTCTAAAACATTTGATTGTTTCTATTTCTAAAGCAATTTTAACTCTGAAAACTTTATCATATTGCTAGAAACACCACTAAGGCAAGTGATTTTACTGATCTATGCCCTGGAACCCCCCCCTACTTTTTGTCCTTAATATCCAAGCAACTATGTAAATACTGAACTTGACCTTTACTGTGAGGGAATCCTTTCCTTTCCTTTCCTTTCCTTTCCTT